>NC_054749.1:33102557-33412499 GCF_018143015.1 Lytechinus variegatus
TAATCGTTTGATTTATCGTGAGACAACAGATCAACTCCTAAACTCCTATAGTGATTCTCTACTAATAACAAGTAATTAAAATAAGTTATCTTAGTGAAACAGCTGTATGCACTAAGTGGGCGGAAGATATCACGTCCTCATTCCTTCCCTTTCATATTTTATAATAATATAACATCTTATTATTTTTTCCCTCATATATGTGTATTGAAGTATCTCTCCATTGTAAAAAAAAACTAAAGTTAAAGCAATACTTTCACACAATGGGTCAATAATCAATCCTTTTTAAAACATTTTTAGGTCAGAAAATTGAAAAAAAAAACACCATAAGTTTAAGACATTTTTAGGTCAGAAAATTGAAATCATGTAAGAAAAATTAAAAAGTGGGGATGACATCATCAATTCTCTCAGCACATATTTCTACTTAGAACTGCTTGATCAAAGTAATGATTTTCTTTTTAATTTGCATCAAATTTGATGAAATACAGGTTTTGCTTGTCTACTTTTACTCCATTTATTCACATTATTTTCAGCCTGGAGTAACCCCTTTAATCAGTAGTGATGTGAGTGTTCTTACATTGACTTGATAAATGTAAATGCTATGGCAGGAAAGGAGCTTATCTGAAGAGGAAGACTTGTCAGAAAGTAGGCCAAATTTGATCCAAAATATGTTTCTAGGATTACAGGGGATGCATTAAAACAGTCATTTAAATACGGAACCTAGTCTCGTCTTGGGTGTGAATTAGTATCAACTATGGAAAGCAAACAATGACATAATTCATTACATTTTAACTGCTAAGCCTAAGTACAACAATGTTAGCATTCAGCTGTAACAGTTCTCTAGAGATTGGTCAATGTAAACAGATGTGCCTTATACCTAGAAGACGTATAAGTGCATTAGTCTAAAAACATCGTTTTTGTTGTTGCTAGAGGATATAACTGTCTGTGCGGGCAGGAAGGAAAAAGCTAGGCAAATCAGTGCATACTTACAATGCAGGAAGGACTAATCCAAACATAGAGGAAATTACAATGACGCATTACTCATAACTGGAAGCATTTTAGAGAGTTATTTCATGGTTGGCAATTCAATAAGTTTGATAATCAGCAACAATTTAGTACAATATATCAAGATCAAAACAACTCTCATCCGCGATGTATCTTTGACACAAAGACAACACTGAATTTGTTGAACCATCAATATGTACTGTACAGTGATGTAAAGGCCTGGTCACACTGCCCGAGTGTTGTTGCAGTGGTCGTGGAGCGGAAGAGAGAGGGGGTCGAATTTCACTCACAAAATTGGGGGAAAAAATAAAAAACAAAAATCGAAAACAAAATAAAAACAAACGAAATCGAAAATGGTGAACGGGAGCGAGCGGTGATGATTTTTTTCTATCCGCTCCACGACCGCTCCAACAACGTTCAGGCGGTGTGACCAGGCCTATAGTAACAGAAATAACCAAATTTCAATGAATGTACATTTATGAGGGGGTGGTGGAGAAAGGAAATGAAATACATGTATACTACTGCAGCACTTTAGTAGTAAACAAAATAAATAGGAGAAAAGGAAATCCTAACATATTCTTGCACAATATAACACTATTCTATGTGATATGCAAGAAGATACCGGCTCCTTACAGCCTCATTTTACACAGGTATTGATAAAAAGAATGAAATTCAATCTGAAAAAGTCTGATTTTCTAGTAACGAATGCACATTTTAAGGGATTCAAATTCTAACGTAATACATGATTGTCTTAGATAAAAGCACCATACACATTCATTCTGTACAAGTTTTTCTCTTACAACTACATTTTGAAATACTCTTTAATGATTCCATTACTTACAAAAAGCTATAAGAAAACACAAACAGTGAAAGTTTAGATTTGCTGAGAAGTGTAAATAATTTTTTTAGCCCATTAACAATAATTGACACTCTTATTCTTTGTACTTTGAATAGGTAAAAGCAAATATCCAGTAGTTAATGGAAAACTTATTAACAAAGTTGTCCAATTTCAACATAAAATTTATCTTACATTCCAATTGATATTGTCTATTTCTCATGTTAAAACCAAATTAATAAGATCTTCATAATTCTAATAGGAAATCCATATAATTTACAAATATGTACAATGCAATGCATGTAGATCTATATCTAATCATCAGTACAAAATACCTTCATTAAATACCATCTTGTGAAATTTACAATTTGAATAGAATTCTCATTCTCTCAAAATACAGCTTCAACAATTTTGATGCAATTTTTTATCAAATTTTCAATTAGTAGAAAAAATATATTGTTACTATAAAGGCATCAACTATTTCTGTATATTCAAGCCAATTAAAACAGCAGCCATAAGAATATTACAAATTCTTTTAAAAAGCCAGTTTGATATAAAATTAGAGGGTAGGTCATTTCATTTTGTGTAGATACTTCTTTTGCCAAGATAGCGCACAATATTTGGTGGCTAATGCCTAAGCCTGCCATTGTTAATATCAGTGTCATATTTAACTAGTTGTAAAGGGTGTATCTATGAAAAAGAAACCCATCATTCATTATTGTTTGTTTAGAAACTATCAAATTCAGAATTGTGGGATTCGTATCACTCAAAAATTACTCTCATCAATCAGCATTAAATACCTGAATTGGGTTTCTAGGACCAAGTTTCACTGAACACCAGTGTTCTAAAAACGTGGTGTCAAAATCCCAGGTGGTTCACTATCACTGCTCACTGAGTCGCTATGGTGTGAGTGTGTGCATATGAACAATGTTATTATGCAACATCAAAATTGCTTTTTAAATTGTTTGAATTGAACTTCATCAATATGTAAGAAACAATAGGTTCATAAGTCAACGCAAACAGTTTATGTGACAAAAAATCTGGTAAAGTATTTTTATATTCTTTTTCCTCTCAATTTTCGATTGTTCATTGTGCCCACTGTGTTAAGACCACAAGTGAACAAAGTGTAACACATTGTATAACAAAGTGTAATGCATCATATAATGAATACAATAGTGTTCAGTGATACATGGTCCTAAGCACCATCATGCTTCTATTTGAATGTAAATAAAGTCATTACAAGAAATGTTATAAGCATTTCTATTTGCCATTTTGAGGGTAGAACATTTCTTATAGGAGTCTATCTCATACATGGGTTGTTACATTATATAACCATAAAATTATTATCCTTAATTTCTAGAATAAAATGACATTGCTTCCATTTACAGCTTGACAGACATTGCAAAAAATACACCATGTAGAACTCCTTCATGTAAGAGTACTAAACAAGTATATAATAATATGCACAAACATTATGGCAAGCAAAGTATACATCATATCTCGTGCAACATGTATACATATAAACTTGTTCACTTAACTCTTTAATATACAGAGAGTAAATTCAATGTACGACAATAAATTCAATGTATGACAATAAATACATTTTCATATTATTGAAAAAAGACACAGGAAAATAAAAATGCTACAAATGATCAAGATATTTTGATGGATTCACAAGGAATAGGCAATATACAGATAATACATAAATTAAATCTCTAACAGGGATGAATGGGGTTATAAGTTAGAATGGAAAAATTATTGATATAAAATTGCAATTGATATCGAAAATTGCCATCATAAGTTTGAGGATATTACAATCCTGGTTAATACATATACGTAGAGAATGTGATTTTGATCATGATGTATCGTAGAAGGGAATGTTTTCTTATCATTATTGATATTGTCTACCCAAGTTTATAAAAATAATCTCATTCGATCCATGGAACACTGATCTGCTAAAGTTAGACATGAGTGTACTACAAAAGTGTCCCCCTCTCTCTCTACGACTTAGACATTCTCTACAATGCATCGATTCCATTGAAAATACAATTAAATCACAAATGAGATCTGAGAGGCCTTTGTCGAAAGTTGGTGAACTTGGACAGCAGATCATCCGAATATTTGCACCGGACGAACAATTGCAAATGTGTCGTTGCCCAGAGTCAAGAGATTTCGATCCTTTCCCGGTCCACCAACTTTCGACAAAAGACTCTCAGCTCAACATTCTGACTTGACTGGCATTTTCAAAGGAATTGGTGAGTTTTAGAGTGTCTCTGTAGCAAATGCAAAAAGTCTGGTCTTTCTCTCTGACACACAACAAAGTGACACCCACACAAATTCACACACATACACACACTCACATACTCCTATCTTAATTTCTTTAAAACTGAGTTAAGATTTGGCATAGAATATAGAGTACATGGCAGAACGCGTACCATATTGTTTGGCCCATCTTTATCAGCAGTAAAATAAACCACCAAAATCTTGGAATTATGTGCATAATGATGTAATGGATTATATCAGAGTGCTATTCAATGTGTATCCCTCTGCTTCAGATTGAAGAGCTAAATTAAAGGTGTTCTTACAACGGGGAAAACATCAGGGTTCAAGACGCCTGGTCATTAAAGATAAATGGCAGATGTTGTAATGATTTCATAATGAGTCTGTATAGAATCCAATCAAATGACCATCCAAGCATCTGTATGTGTAAAAGTTAACCAATGTGTTTCTGGAAGAAATGTGTGATTGCTGAAAAATATGCAAAACAGACGTGAAATTCAAGCACAATTTTGGGTATTTTTCTATGCAATAATATTACACTGCTTCACATATGCTTATCTTTGTTGGGTGTCTTCAGTGTGATTTTGTTTAAAGCTTAGTTTTCATTATTTTGTAACAAGTAAAATGTGTTGTCAATCGCCCATGGTGGAATTTGTTGTCGAGTGGAACCATCCTATAGACCAAAATACTGTACAATTTGTATATTTGTATACAACTTGGGTGTAGTGGTCTAATGGTTAAGGCTTTCGTCTTTCAATCTGAGGGACGTGGGTTCGATTCCCAGCCATGGCGTGTTTTCCTTCAGCAAGAAATCTACCTATATTGAGCTGCACTCAACCCATGTGAGGTAAATGGTAGAGGCAGAAAGTAATTCCTCTAAAAAAATCAGAGAATCGGAATCTGTAGACTAACAAGGTGGACACGTGCACTATACAAATCCTATATCATTATTATTTCACCCATTGTCTCAAATAGTTACGTCATCATTTCACCTACCTCGACCTGATTATAACCCTACAACTATGTGACAAAGGAATGTCTGATGGGCAAGTTTTGGGCTGTGCCCCAAAGATGAAGAGCTAACAAGTCAGGGTTCCCACAGAAATTGTAAACAGAATTCCATGAATTTTCCAAGACTTTTCCATGACTACATTGCTGCTTTCCATGACTTCCAGTGACATCACGGGAGTTATGTAGAATTTGGGGTGTCACAAAACTGGGAAAAAATGGCAATTATGATCACCAATTACAACAGCAGAGTATGATAACATGGGAGTTGCAAGACACAACAAAATGGAAAGCTGCTGTAGCCAAGAGGTAAATGCAATTCCATGACTTTTCACAAATTTTCAGAATTCCCCGACTTTCCATGACCACAAATTTTTCCAGGATTTTCCATGACTGTGGGAAACCTGCAAGTATTTCTAGTCTTTTTCACAACATATTGCGCCAGCAAATTACAATTCATTAATCCTCATGAATGATCATGGTAGAAAGACCTCAAGCTGGATTTAGCAAAGTTTGGGATATTAAGATGGTAAATGAGCTTAATTCATGCATTAATGGCTCTTGGCAAGAAAGCTTAGAGAAAGTATAAATTGTAACTCTTCCTAAATATAGTACATCAAGGGAATTCAATAATTTGTTACTTTGCAATATATTTTTGATAAGATTTACTTCTTAAATATACATATGAAAGGAATGTGATATTTTGCAAGTTTTGATAAATACGACAAGATTATTTTCAAAGGCATCCAAGAGTTATAGGCTACAAAATGGATTTCTCCTTGTATTAAAAATATTACTCAGTATAAAAATTATCATTCTCTTTCATCCCCACCCAAACATTTGTGTGTCCAGCGACTCCAAAAAATATCATTAAAATTGTCATCTCAAGTCCACATCGCAAAACTTTTAAATCGTTGGCAAGCTAAAAGTTACTGTTACAAGCTCCTGAAATGGAGAGGATATTTGATTGGTCACAAACATATTTGTCATAGTATTATAGAATTTGATATTGACAGCAATCTTAAAGGCAATATGTGCAATTTCAGCTTCAATGGAACTTATTTATGATGGTGGGCCCCAAGTCTGCGCACCTAACAATTTGAGTTCAGATTTAACATGATTTTTTTCTTATTACACAAAATCTTTGAGTTGATAATGTTCCTTATATTATTAAGAGTAAGTGTACCAAATTTCTCATTAAAAATAAAAGAAAATATAGGATTTTCTTGAAAAAACTGCGGGCAGTCATTTTCAGATTGAAAAAAAAACAATGGTACCCCATGTCTGCACACTCATTCACTTTGCACACGTTTCGGGGATTTTGATGACAAAGGCTGCATTTTTGAGGCTGTCACATGAAATGCCCTGAATTCATTATTTTTCCACCATTTTGAGTCGGATTTTTTAATGAATACCTGCCTATGTATTGCATTTGTAAAGTTCGTGCTCGTTGCGTATCTTCTTTAACTAGAATCGTGCAGATAGGCGGGTGCGCAGACTTGGGAGACCGCGCAGACATGGGGGAACTGACCATACTATCTAAATGTCTGAAATGTAGATATATCATGGAACCAAAACTGTCAGGTCTTATTACTAGTACTACCCCCTCACAATGTTATTTTAAAAAAATAGCACTTAATATCAGCATGAAGCTAGCCTCTTTTTAAGTCTGATATAACAGAAACATTTATAATGCCTTATAGCATCTCAAGCATCAGATATGAAACTGTTCTTCTTAACATTAGAGAGCCAGTTGATAAGATACAATATGCTCAACAGCAATGGATTGTCAAATACTTGATATAAATAAAATAAACTGAATTCAAAACATAGCAGGAGTAGACAAGATAAACAAAAATCAAATTTCAATCGAATCTTATCAGATAGAAATATAGGATTTATCTGATAAAAGGATGCTACCAGATACACATCCAATTCAATTGCTTCTTCTTTCAGACACATTGAAAAGATTTATCTTTGAAACAAATTAATTCTGTTGATGCAATTGTATAGGGATCTGAAGAAAATGCTTATGACTGCAATTGAAGTCTTTATCCCTAGACTCTACAGATGAGGAGACTTTTGTCTGTTATACAAAGCATTACCACATGAGTTTGAAGAAGAACAGACTTATGTCTGACAGACAAACTATCATACTGAAGTCTCGAGATTAGCAGGTACAGGTGTTTTATAAGAGCTTGCACATGAAAATTCTTATGTCTGCCGTAGAAACCACCGCCAATGGACTTGGAACATAGGCAGACAGTTCTAAAAACCCATTGTAACATGAGTTTAGAGATGATTGACTAATGTCTGCCACAGAAGAGAAAGATAAAGAGATGTAAGTTGACGCACAGATTCGCATCTGTTAAAGAACAGACTTTTGTCTGATGACAAACAGACTCATGTCTGAAATCATTGTCCTTGGAGTTGAACAGACTTATCTGTCGACACACAGACTTATGTCTTTTGAGGAGCAGACATTTATCTGATGACAAACAGACACATGTCTGAAATCAATTGTCCCTGTAGTTAGAGCAGACTTTTATGTCTGCCATAGAAGCCATTGTCAGACGAGACTTGCAGATCCAGCTGATAACCTATTTTGATTGGATGATTCTTCCCTTGATGATCTATCAGGTGTTCGTCTGTTCCCATCTCTCCTCATGGCCATGGTATACTGT
Source organism: Lytechinus variegatus (assembly GCF_018143015.1). Taxonomy (NCBI): domain Eukaryota; kingdom Metazoa; phylum Echinodermata; class Echinoidea; order Temnopleuroida; family Toxopneustidae; genus Lytechinus; species Lytechinus variegatus. Next base: position 33,110,367 of record NC_054749.1, read on the forward strand.
AATATTAATTATAAATCACATTATCAAAGTCATCTAAAAATTCATGTCTTGAATAAAATACAATTCCCTGACTTGTAACAAGAACAAATTCAGCTTTTAGCTTAAAATTTCAATGATTTTTTAATCTCTATAAACCAATATATCTATCTTTACATGCAAATCGATCATTTAAAAATGTTAACTTCCTGCATGGTTGACGCAGTGTCAGAGTTTTGGTTACTTGAAAATCACAGACAAAAACTACAAATAAAAAAATTATTCATTTAAATCTCTCCCATTTAAGTCAAATATTACTGAAAACATAAAATTAAATTGATTAAATTGATTTGATTTCATACTAGTAGCGGTATCATTATTCAAATACTACTTGATTCATGTGGAGTTGCCGTTTCAGATGTAAATTTCCATTTTGATAACTACTTTACATTACTTTTAATTAAAACCTAACTTTCAAGAGAATAAACTTTGAAGAAGAAAAGTAGATCAAAAGTATGATCAAAACCATGAAACACCATAATTAAATAATGAAAGCAACTATAACAAAATTGAAATTAAAGAGAAACTAGTAATATTAATAAATTTAGATAAGACAGCAATATAGACACACACCACAAACAGACGAAGACATATATTAAATATGTAGAGTATACACAAAGCAAAGAAAAGACAAACATCAAACAATATGTAGGATACACTCTTCCAAAGAGCAATTACTATGCTCGATAGGTACCCTGGCCTAATTCGATCTCAACTACACTGCTTCAACAAAACAGCCATTGAGCTGAAACGAACTTCATCATATTTGGGTAAAATTCACAAGCGCACTCAATCCAAATAATCAACACACTCAGATTTCTGTAAATTTTGATTGCATGTTTCGTTTATTTAATTTGCCCTTACCTCAATTAAGATCTAAACTTAAATTATTTCAGTTCAATACATTTTGTGCTATTACCCCCAAAGTAGGGAGAAAACTATTGTAAATTCTCCACCAACTGCACGACAAAGAAATTAATATTTTCAAGATAGAATAATCCCAAAGCCCTAAGCGGAACCCTTCCAAAATGCTTATTGCTGTAAGGAATGAAATGAAGCCTATATCAATTTGGTATAACAGTGTTCTTATTTGCAGCCATCAGGTCTTTTGGTTAAATTGCCTCTTGATATCAGAAAATTATACATTGTCATGGTTTGAGGAATGCCACATTCACTTTCCTGTAATTATATCCCAACACATTTTGACTGGTCATGGTTTCAGATGAGGCTGATTTCTTAAATTACCTGGGGTGGTATTCTGAAAGTTGTCCTAAATATTCTTGTACCTTTTCTTGTAACTCAGCAAGTGAAGTAAGTGAAAGAAAGATGTTCTATTCAACTCGGCGTTATCTTGCACCATAATACCTATTCGCTATTGGTATACCATCAATCCATTACTGAAGGTGTGCATTATTTATATACTATCTCACCGGCCAAAAATAAGACTCGTGTACAGTGACGATACAGAAACAATTACACAACAGATAAAACAACACAATATAGGAATACTGAAGTTCACTGAGTAACATGCATACAACACACCCAAGATACAAGATAAAAAGACAAATATAAAGCTTAAGATTATGATAAAAAGGGTGTTTTGATGAAGGGATAGAACTCACAGTGGGAGGGGGTGTGTCATAGTTCCCTCTTGAAGGTGTTACTGTGTCTTCCAAATAACTATCTCTCTGATGTGATACGTAGGATGTACGGCCGGAGGGACGGGTGTTCACCATATCAAAGGGACTGTATGTAGACGAGAGATAAACGAGAGTCATCAAACCTACCCCATATGACCATGGTGATAATCATTCACAACTTTTGCAGATCGATATGTATCTGTTTTAGAGCATTTACAGACGCAGACAAAAAATTAGCAATTTGATGTCTAACCTTGCAAATATAACCTCGCTAGTATGATTTACTTTTCTGAAAAATAAGTCATTTTCTGATATTTTTCAGTGGACAAAAACTTTTCAACTCTTTACCTTTAAATCATAATGCAGTCAAGAACAAATGAATCATAAAATCTTGCAATCTTGGCACTTTCAATTGTATTATTAAATCATTATCAATACGTCATCTTGAGAAACTCTTCCCCTTTGAAATCATGATGCAGTTAAAGAGCAAAATCAATCATTGAATCACTGTACTTTCATTTTTAGTATTGAATAATAATAATCAATATATCTTTTTGAGTACTTTTATTCATTGCTCAAAATCATAATGCAGTCAAGAGCAAGCAAATTCAAGCACGAAATCACATCGTCATAATTCAGCACTTCAACTTTGAGAGCTGAACATTCTATTTGCAGTGTGCCATATTAGTTGTCAATGCATGATGGGGGATTAGTTAGTTATGTTGTGTTAATGATAATGATTAGTTATTCTTCGATCAGGGAGCCGCTATATCCTTTGATTGAAGGGTCGTTTGGTCCTGCGATGATTGGTTGCCACCTCCCATTGTGATATGAACAAGATGCAAAAATAAAATGATAAGCATGCACAAATATCACAATGACTAAGATTGCTACACCAATGGTAGAGTGGAATGAAAGATGAAATGAATAAAAGAAATAAGATGAATATCAAGAGGAACAAACAAGGTCTCACATTGCATCCATAATAAAACAAATCAAAACAGGAGACTAGATTGAAACTACTTGACTCTTGACATAATGATGATCAACTATCACCTTTCAACATCCATGTATCTTGTCGAAAGAATTGAAAAAGTTCCCTTAATTGTACGCACGTACAATATATCTAGTGAAAAGTTACTGACAGCATGATACAACTATGCAGTTTTTTTTCTTTGCACACTCTAAAATGTTAGGGTGAAATATTAAGTAAAAATCATGTACTGGGGGTAAATCTTCATGTGACAGTCATGCTGCATGCATGTTGCCCTCTTTTTTAAAATTTCTACTGCATCTTCAAAGGACCAAATAATAATCCTTTTTATTATTCCTACAGCCAAGAGCCAAGTAGTTTTGCTAGTCTGTGTGATGTCGGGATGCAACATTTTAACTGGGATACTTGCGGTTCGTATCTGTGATACCGGGGAGGGGATGGAATCGACCTGTTGCTGAATAGGGGGTTACAATACAATATCACAATGAAATGAATTATTTCATGTTTACACACCAATGATGACACTTATAATGTGGTTCTTGGTCAAGCTCTCCCAGTGGGCAACTCCACCGGTGACTGGCAAGTTAACCCTAAACATTCATGTTTGACGTTTGAGTTGTCCTCAGGAGAACTTGCCATATGGTGAGACTTGCCCTCCAGAAAGCTAGCCTCTGGGGTAGCTATGCTCCAGGAGGGGGGGGGGGTCTTAACTTGGAAATCTTATCTCAGGCCCCATGACCCACAGGCTTGTGATCAATTGCAAATATGAAGAGCAGTTTTAATTAGTTCCTGCTTTAATATTTTGAATGAATTGCACTGTAACAATGATCTTGCTATAAAGCCATTGCTATTTAGTGATCAATTGTGTCATGGATCCCAGGAGAAATTTACTGTTTATAAATTGTATACAGAAAGGGGAAATCCAATCTTGAAAGCAAACATCTAGCAAGATTCCAGAAAATTGTTTTGATTGCAAAACACTGGACTTTAAATTTACTTGGAGCAGATTCCTTGGTGAATGATATTTATGCAAGTATATAATAGCAGTAATTTTTTTTTCAAACTGACAGAATGGGTAGAGCCCGAGTGGTGAATTTAGTAATTTTTCTCAGGTTTCAAATAATACCAAGTTGGTCTCGAATAAAGCATGCATATCAAAATGAATCCATGTTTTTTAACTAGTTGAAATAAAATTCAAATGACAAATACTGAGATAGGTCAAACTCTAAAGGCAGTATGAATTGACACTCTAATCACCAATTTAATTTTTTCCATATATGAAAAAAGAGGACGAGGTCAAAACGCCATAAGATTTGCACAAAATTTGATCCAAACAATCGCAAGCTTTCTTAAATTTGAAATCATTTTCTTGAACCATTAACTATTCATTTTTGCTTTATGTTTTCCTGCTTTCACAAAAAAATTAAATCAACATGCTACCAAGATTGAATTCCCCAGCATGACAGCAATGGTACAAGACCTTTAAGTCTAGACAGAAATCAATATCTCATATGAAAACATTTGCCAACCTTCCACAAACACAGATGTTAGTCCCATATTCCAATGTCTACAATGATACATTGCCAAACTTGTTGTTCAAAATCAAAATTTAATCCGGTCACCGAATCTTGATTTAAGGTTTACTTTAATTTCAATTCTATTTTATAAAACAAGAGATATATCAAGTAGATGTTGGTTATGGGCCATCACACCCTAAACTTGTCCACCCCATGGCATAGCCATTTTCTATAACAAGATGGAAAGCATTTGTTAGTATGACATATCACAGCTGCGTTCACAAAACATTATTTGAATTTTCTGATTATTAATGTCAAATTATGCCTTGTCTTGAAATTTTGGTTAAAATTGTGAACAATTTCATAAAAATAAAGTTTCTTTTTCATTAAGAAGTCTCAGATTTACCACATGCACATATAACTTAATGAGCACTCATCTGTCACTTCATAGGAAAAAAATTCAGGCATATTTATTTTTACAAATCATCATGATCAAAGAATAAAGCATTTTATTTGTTGAAACTTTGTTAGATGAAAGATGTTCGAAAAAACAATGTCCGAAAATGGAGAAAAAAAAGAGAATGATTTGATTATATATCTGCTAATTCATGAAAAGAGTGACAGATATATTACATGTTGACCTATCAAGGTTAATTTGAGTTATGGCAATGATAAAACATAAATTCTCACAAAAACAATTTGTAATGGATAACTGAAATAACAAAAACGATGAATAATGGATTATTGCAATAATGGACACATGAATTATAGTAAGTATTATGTACACTGAGCATGGAAGTACTGAATTAAGGAAAATATATACGCGATATACTATGAAAATAACAGAGAAAGGAATAAAAATGGGGCAAAAATGGTTTCAGTTACTATACATCACATCAGATAAACAAAAATTTATAGATATGTGGCCAACTTTCTTTTCTTTTCTTTTTCTTACTAAAGCTGCAACCACAACAGATCTTTTCAAACTTGGTGATCAGACGAAGCAGTATTGTTCAATCTCTTTTCATTAGTCATGCCGTCCACTTATATAATAAATATTTTGTCATCCTTATTTATATGATCAGTCTCTTATTTAGCTTTGCTGGTGTATCGAGGGTAAATGATGCGATTTTTTCTATATTTTAAAAAAAATATCACATAAATACTTGCAATCACTAGCAATTAAGCAACTTCATAAGCTGAGGGGGGGAATTACATAGATTATGCAATAATTATAACAAGGGTCATATAATAATCAGAAGAGATATTCAAAGCAATGGATTAAAATGCTTTTTCCAAAACAAGCCTTGGGGTGTTAATTCAGATATCATCCATTTGAATATATGGTCTGGTGGTTGATATTGCAAAGAATATATGGAATTGCTAGGATATAATAAAAATACAATATCTAGCATCAATATATAAACATGGGCTTGATGTGAAGTATCAGGATCATTTGTAGTAGATTTGGTAATAATCATGACAGAAAGCAATGAATACATGACTATTGCAGTACTCAACATCAAATTATTTGGCCAAACAAACAAAAGAATATGGTTGCTATCTTTCTCAAATGCTGAGATACAACAGAGGTTTTGGTCGTCTGCCTGGTTTGGATTTGAACCTACAATCATTGAGGCAAACGATTTATCAACTGATGCCACTCCCAATAATGAGAATGATGAGATACCTACCCAAAACCATGTTGTGAATGGGGTCTGGTAGTGGTCGGTGAGATGGGGGCAAGAGGAGGGGGCGTGACCCTAGCCGGCTCATCTTGATTTCTTCTTCTAAATCTCTCCAACGTCGCCGTCGAGGTTGGTGGAGGAAGGAAAGGATCTTCCTGGTCTACCTCGTAATTGATCTTCCTGCAAATAGATTTATAAAATTCATAAAAATATCAAAACTATTTGATCACATGATGTTTGAAAGAATGCATGGTGGTATGAATAATCATGAAAGTTGTTTACGGTACAACGTGTGTTAGGTCCTGGTAAAGGACTTTGATGAGTGAATAGAGGTAGAAGTCTAATGGACAAGGGAGAAAGTGGAGGTTAGATCATAATAATATAATATACTCAGCAAGGTAGACACACAGGCCCGTATTCTGAAGTCTGAAGGTTTAACTTAAACTCACGCTTAAAGTTGTGGTTTAAGTATGGATAGCCAATTGTTAATACATATTCACTAACAGTAGAGATATAATATTTCAGCTCACTGGCTCTCAAATCATTCATAGTTGTCTAGGAAGTATAAATCGATGATTGTCTTTACCATTGAAGAATCAGGAAACAGCACAGTAAATATAAGTAACATACAACTTAATAAAATTTTGACACATTTGGCTTCCCATAATTTTAGCACAGAGTTAGACCATGGTCTAAGTTAAACCTGACTTCAGAATATGGGCCACGGGGTAGACATCTCCCATTTTAATATTAATAATACTTATATTCATGAAGGCTTTCTATAGATTTCCTATGGTTACCATGTTTGAAATACATTTATGATTTAATTGCCAAATAGAGTACCGAAGTGATGATGTCACAAAAACCCTTTTTTTTTTGCATTTCAGCGTTTTGATACCATGTATTGTTAGGCATGATGAAAAACCCCAACTTCCAAAATTTGGTGAGAATCGTTCCATGGGGGCATTAGATATGACCTCATGAATACAATGACTTCAATGGGGCTACTTATGTATTCATGAGGTAATTTCTTGGGGCCCAATGGACCAATTCCCACCATATTTGGTTTGTGGGGGGTTTTCATCATGCTCTATCAAAGTATGGTATAAAAAACGATGAAATGCAAATAGTGACAATTGAAGACGTCACATTTTGTTACTCTATACAGTAATTTCCACTAGTATTATACTCCTTAAATGTCTGGATGATATAAACTAAAACACACATGCATTGTGAAAAAAAAGTACATCAGTATATTAGTTTATTGTTAATCATTTTTTAATAGAGTTTTTGCTTTAGTAATATGGTGATAAATACAAACCAGAACCTTGAACGTACATACCTTCTTGCTATCCTGGCTGCTAATGTAGATGACATACACAGTATCAATGTCATCAGCAGGCCAAGGACTATGCCACTTATTAATAAGAATCCAACACCAGCTCTGTAACAATAGATAAGATAGAAAGGTACATAAAGATAAAGGCTGTACTGGGGCCTGTTGCACAAAACTTTTCACCTGAGAAAGCTCTGGTAAAAACTTAAAACTAAGGTTATTCTGATTTCTGCCGTTAACTTTAACACAGGGCAAAAACTCTGGTAAAAACAACCTGAGTTTTCTCTGGTAAAAAGTTTCATGCAACGGGCCCCTGGTCACAAGTAAGACAGTTCTTATTGGGCTTTTCCACAAAATAATCACACTTTTGCATACTTTTCCTTATATTTCAATAACTCATTACATTTTCAAGTTATGATAAGAGCATTACAACCTATCATTTGTACTAGAAAACAGAGAAATATATAGAATTTATAAGCGCCTCTTGAATGTAGATTGGTCAAACATAACAATATAATTTCCCTTTGAAATAAATAATTGATAAACCTGGCATGAAATAGTTCCCTAGTCATATGAATATCAGAGGATGGTTCCATTTCCAAGAGGGACTAGACACAACATTTTTGGTTTGTAACTTTCTACTTCCCTTTTGCAATTACAAACTTTCTACTTCCCTTTTGCAATTGCGATGAAAATGAATTGACCCGATTTCCTGATTAAAAGTTTGTTAGATAAATAGGCTTCCAAACCATCTCAATCACGTTCATTACAAACTCATCTTGTAGTATTAATGCTAAAAGGGGGTGCCAATGGTGAATATTTTGCTAACCACTGAACCATAAAAAAAGATGAGTTATTGGGCAGAACAGAGATTTCGAGAAATCCACCGACACATACAATGAACTCACATTGTATTGTAACATATGCCATGCAGGGCTGTAATGTAATCTTTGTGAATGCCAGTACAGTCCACCAGTGCTGTTACTTGCTGTGTATTCCCGGTTACATCAGTCAATGTTACTTCAATCGCATCAATATATGTCTGAAACAAAACAAACAGGCGAGTTATAATGAAAATATTTTGTATTTAGAGTCAAAGTTTATGCAGTGAATTGAAAAATAAACAGTGAGGACTAAGATTAAGATTAAAAATAATATTTTGGCCAGATGTGGCAAGGTCTAAATATACCCACTGCAAGTCACACAGAGAAGAGGCATGAAAATGAGGATTTTTCCTAAAATATAAAAATACTACAACTTCAATTCAATTTAATTCAAAATTTTTTTCAATCCATCAATCATAAAAATAGAGGTATATCATATGTAAATTTGATAAAAACATGGGATTGGGGAGTCCCTGGAATCATAAAAAAAAAAACTTGTGGGTGGGGCACCACCATGATACAATTAAATACAAATCAATACTAAGACATACATAAAGAGTAAACAACATTGAAATACAATGCAAAAAACAAAACAATGGGCTAATATAGGGAAAATAAAAACACAAGAAGTAATAATTATAAATGATAGTGACCTACAGTGTGCTATCATTAGAATATAAACAAATATGGGGAGTACCTATATCATCTTGGGCCCGTTGCAAAAAGAGTTGCAATCAATCGCAACTCTAAAAATCAATCGCAACTTGATTTTCAACCAATCAACAGCACGCATTTGGGACTTGCGATTGATTTTTTTACTTGCGTTTAAACGCAACTCTTTCTGCAACGGACCCCGGCCAACAATGAAGAATCAAAACATTAACAGAAACTTCACATATACAAGGAAACCCTAGCATGAAGGATGGCTAGTTCATCTCTGGATGAGGGTGATAGAGGCCCTCCGGGATCCAAGACCCGTTCTAAGACAGAGGACTGCCAGAGTACCAAATACTACATACCTGTGAAGATGGGGAATATTCTTTGACCATGTTTTCCAGTGATGTGACTGATTTATGAGCCGTGGCAAGATCATTGTTTGCTTCAGTGATTGACTGCATAGACAATATAAATAAAAATACATTTATTCTCTATTCTAGGAATATCTCAATCAAAATATCATGAGTTTATATACAAGATAAAATATAGAAATCATTCTAAGGAAAAAAGTTTGCTTCTGTGATTGACTGCATAGATAATAAAAATTAAAATACATTTTGCATTGTAAATACACTTTTTTTAAATATCTCAATTGAAATATTATGAGTTTATTTACAATATCAAAAATAGACATTATTCTTATTATTCTTAATAACAAGGAAATTATTTATCTACCAGTTCATCAATTCTCCCTTCAGTTGTTTTTAAACGGACATTCATCTTTGTATTATCTTAAGAACTATATTTCAAGCACACATAAGTACATATACTAACAGTAGTAACAACCATTGTGAAAAACAAACAATAGAAACCCCAAAGTGAAGATGAAATGTTCTATCAATAAATAGAATAAAATAAAAACTGTAAACCAAAGTTGTTTACAGTGATATATTGTAAACAAAATCAGGAAGGGTAAACTTGCTGGCATTCAATATCATTTACATGTAGTTGAGTTTTTATTCAGTTTTCATGTCACATATAGAGAACTCGCTATCATTTATCACACATTTAGTTCCTTATTTGTATCCCTGTTTAAAATGAAAATGAAACTAGCTGCTCTCCGAAACCAAGGTCATAACTGTCAGTTCCTTGTTTCATATTCAACAATAAATTTATTACAGATGAATGATATATAATGTATAGACAATGTTCAATTCTTTCAAAGGGCAATGAGTCTATGTCTTGAATCATATATTACTATACCTATAAAGCTGCTAATTCAGTTTTCATCATAGTCATTTAGGAAAGACAGATATGGTCAGAGCTTAGTCAGCCAAGAGGTTTATTTATCAAGATGTCTATAATCGCTAGAGGGTATTCATTTGTCTCGCAATCTACTATGGTCAACAAGGAAATTCGTGATCACTCTCGCAAAAAGTGTTCACTGGCTTTCTAGGAAATTCGTGATCACTCTCGCAAAAAGTGTTCACTAGCTTACAAGTTCACGAGCTTTCGAGTGCCGCTGCAACTCTTTATCAAGTGACACGGATTGTCCGATATCGTACTCTATTTATACTAACCTCCAAGACCGTACGCACAAACGCGAGAACAATAGGTGGGCACTGATCCGTTGTGTGATTGGACAGGAGTTATGCAAATAAGCCGGGGGTATATGCAAATACGCCGTGGGTCGGCAATATGCAGTAACGGTTACCCACGCCGTTTTATCAAGAATACTTTCAAGAAAAAACAACCACCAAGGGATCAGAAGGTTTTCAAGACTTGTACAGTCTTGCCATACATCGATGGCCTTTCACAACAACTTAAACGCCGATTAGAAGGTCACGATATCCGAACGGTTTTCCGCTCGGTCACCACCTTACGCAAACAGCTTGTACGCCCCAAAGACCCTATCCCTGATCACAGACGTGATGGCGTAGTATACAATATTCCTTGCCAGGGATGTGACGGGTCTTACATCGGAGAGACAGCCCGACCGATACTTGAAAGCATTTCTGAACACAAGCGCGATGTTTGGTTACAGCGAACCAATACATCCGCGGTGGCAGAACATGCTTGGGAGAAGCAACACCACCCAGATTGGGAGGGTGTACATTGCATTGCCAAAGAAAGACATTGGTATACACGCAGGATTAAGGAGGCTATTAGTATACGTCTTTGTCCTAACAATTTCAACAGAGACAGCGGGATCGACATCCCCGATTTCTGGATGCGAACCATCCGACAGCACAATACCCCCTTACCTGGCAGTGCACGCCGACCCGATCGTTCCCGGCCCTGATCGAGGGACCGCTCAGCCAGTCAACCCCCGCCCACGGGAAACTAGCGAGCCCGCCAATTTTGGTCTCATTTGCATATTGCCGACCCACGGCGTATTTGCATATACCCCCGGCTTATTTGCATAACTCCTGACCAATCACACAACGGATCAGTGCCCACCTATTGTTCTCGCGTTTGTGCGTACGGTCTTGGAGGTTAGTATAAATAGAGTACGATATCGCACAATCCGTGTCACTTGATAAAGAGTTGCAGCGGCACTCGAAAGCTCATGAACTTGTAAGCTAGTGAACACTTTTTGTGAGAGTGATCACGAATTTCCTAGAAAGCCAGTGAACACTTTTTGCGAGAGTGATCACGAATTTCCTTGTTGACCATAGTAGATTGCGAGACAAATGAATACCCTCTAGCGATTATTTCAATCCGCAATAATGAACCTATTTAGTAAGATGTCTATACTTGTGTAAATAATAAATCATCCCTAATATCCAAACAATGATATCATATGAACCTCTTCAAAGAATATATCTACCAAAACTTAAACAGGCTTTTTTGTCAACTTTCTTTATGGCATATTTTACAAACTTGTACATATATCGTATTAAATTACATATAGCAATATTCAACCTGTGTGAGCTATAGTAACATGATACTTTGTAAACAAAGTACGGGTTTTCCCACTTGTGTGAACTATCTCTATGCCATTACAATGTGATACTAAGCTATGAACAATAGCAGGATACATGAACAACCTTCCTCTTCCTTCTGTGAAACGTGTAACCCTGATTACCTTTCTATTTTCTATGAAACCGTTATTGTTTCTTCTAATACTAACCACTTGAAGCATCAATGTGAAGAATGACGCACAAGTGTCTTGACTCTACTGTAACTACATATATGTATGTACACTAGATAAAGTCAATTGTATTTAATGTCTTCTTGGAATTATACAATTGCATTAATGTCATCTTGGAATCTTAAAAAAAAATGTTGGTATCATAAATCATTTTTATGTATACCTCTGATGGCCTATCAAAAATCTCTTTTGATTACGTGAGATATTGGAATACTTCATGGAAATCGACGTTTATGTTAATATCAAAGCAAGTATTAGCACCTACATGTACTCAAGAAAAGTTACATCAATGGTTTCCTCGCATACAGGATTCCAGAGTGGCTTTCCTGTATCCCCCATGGAATGAAAGATAGTGGTGTATTATCACTATCTGGGGTCAGTCTGGAAATCTCCCTCTCTCTCTTTATTTTGATGTACGGTTCTGCTTGAAAAAAATATTGGGCCAAACCACAAAATAAAGACAAACTCAAAGCCATGTTTTGCTCCAAAACAGAATAATCTCTCATGTTATTCAAAGAACTCTGTGTTTCTTTGATGTAAGATGCTGTTGTTGGAAATACATTTTTTATGCATTGTGAGAAATAAATCAGACAAAAATTTATCCTGAATGTATACTTACTGAGCTAAATGGATTAATGATGTTATCTGTGCACTTCAAGTAGTAATCAAGAACATCTAAAAAAAAAAGAAATATGAAAACATGTATAATATAATCAATCAATTAGTGAACAGGATGTTTCATGATTCCAGGGGGAAAATAAAGCAGTGCCAGGTTATTTAGATAGAGGGAGGGAAGACATACATTAAATTTTGTTGTGGTTGTTCTCAATTGAATTATAAGGGTATATCCTTCACCTCTTCTTTCCCCCCTCTCTTTCTCTTTTTTCCTCTCCCACCCCCACCCCCTCTCATTTTCACTACATGAAAAATCTCAGGGGGACCACCTTCCTCCATGGTGCTGCTGCCCCTGGCTGCTATTACAACACTGTGTTCTGTTATACTTATGCAGCCAAGAACATAAAATGTATAAAAATCTTATCATTTGAAAAAATAGGTGAATGATAAACCTAAAATGGAAAAGCCTCAATATTTGAGCTATCACTAAACTGCGACAAATCACACAATCTAGCTGCATGCATAACGATTTTCTATTATATAGTTCAATTTCTGGTTCAATAAACTCTTGATTATAAATCAGTTCCAAGGGTGATATTTGTCTACACAAGCTGACATCATACACCAAACTAATAAAAACAAGAGACAGGAAAAAAGCTGCAATGGTTTGTCTAATCAGGGTGTATCAAAACAGACCATGGTAACTACCTGTAGTTGTATTAACCGAGATCAAATAACAAGTACAGCTATTATAGCCTCATAAAGGATCATTTCACGTACACAATTTTTGTCACAAAGTACTTTTAAAGGGGTACTCCATGCCTAGTACTGTTCACCAAAATAATGCAAAACCTTAAAGTGATATAACTTGGTTATTCCTTGTTTGATTTTATTCAAATTTTCATTTATTTTGTTTGTCTGATTTCCTCATATTAAAGCTATAATTCAAATCAGGAGAAATGTTTGGGCCAAACATTTGTGTGTAGTCCCATTCATTTTTGATACAGCACACTCTAATTCTTTGGTGTATTACACATTCTACATGTATAAGTAACATGTCAATAGCTCTGAAGCATTTGAAATCTCATGACCAAGGTTCCAATAACACACAATGCAATTGCTTAGCAATTATTCCTATGCTTGATCATCATGATTGATGGTCAAATTTATCCTGGAATCATTGCTGAGCTTTGTGTTACAGGCTCCAAGAAAAGATTAATCGTTTATCTTAAAAAAAAAAGATAATTAAAAAATGATGAACAAGACAAATAATAGCAGATGAAGTGACACGAGAAGATTGAAAACACTGAACAATACATATATGTGTAATTACACCCACATAGAACTTTCCTTTCTATTACATACATGGAGGGACTGTCATCATGTATTCCCACTTGAATAGAAACTAGGCCTATTTCATTTCTAATAGATCACACAAAATGTCTCATGACCATTTCTCATTCACATGTAAATCAGTATAACACGTTACTGTGAAGGCTTTCACTCCACACAATAGAAATGACTATTGTTAACCACAATAATAGAAGAGATAATATACATTGTATGAGTCACATCCTAAAGGAGGGGGGGGGGGTGCAGTGCAATAAAAACAGTCTGAATGTATCCGGATTAAATCATCACATTAATCTTGGGAATTTTCATCAATAACATCATATGAAACTTATTTGTTAACCAATCTAATCACGAGTCACCTCAATTACTATTTGAATGTCTTTTTTTTCAGTATAAAACCTTGGATTCACTTGAACCCTAACCCACTAGCTGGTGTGCTTCAATAGCTGCTGAGCACACTCAAGACCATACACATTTTCAAGTAGATATGAAGAAATCTCATCATCAGGGGGACATTTCACAAAAATTATAACAAATTTGCATTAACAGTTAAAAGCTACTGAAATATTTCGATCTGATTGGCTGATAGTAAACTTGTTACAGAATAGTGCCAGGACTTTAGACATGAGCACAAACATCAACGACGGGGCATCCAATAAAATAATTGATCTCTAAAACATTGGACTTCTCTGTTGTTGAACTGCTGGAGCCATTATAGCATTACAACATTCTACATGTGGGGGCGTCATGGTATAGTGGTTGCGAATCTCATCTTTCAACAAAAGGGGCATGGGTTCGACTCTCAGCCACGGCGTGTTTTACCTTCAACAAGAAATTTATCCATATTGTGCTGCACTCAACCTGGGTAAAGTGAATGGATACCGGGCAGGATTGATTCCTTGAATGCACCAAGCACCTTTAGCAGCTGGAGCTACAGCCGGGGTAATATATAGTGCGCAATTCAATAGGAAAGTATATAAATCGGTGCCTCATAAATGCTACATGTATTTATTATTATATGAACTAGAAAACAAAGACATATCAAAGTCCACAATATGGGGGCCGGATACATATATCTTATGGACTTGCAGTTCAACGGGGAAACATGAAAACTAATAAAAATGCATGGCATCAAGCACAAGATAAAAAAAATCAATTACCGGTACGTGGACGACTGACAAATGAAATAACATAAATCATGAGCACTAAAATGATATTACTCACCAGGTGATATTAGTGATGTCTTACCAGCTTCTGTCATGATATACTGATCAGGAGCAACACAGAGGTCACCAAGACCCTAGTAAATAACAAGAATCATTGGAAAACTTATAGTTGCAGAATCAAATATCAAAATTCGTTAAATTATTTTATTGTAGGATCTATTAATTATATTGCACAATGCATAGTCATACATATATTTCTGTTGGGTATCTTTTGTGGTGAATGTATAACATTAAAGGTAAATGCTAGTTTTGGTAACGATATCAAAATGAGTTCGTACAGAATCCAATGAAATGACCACAAAAGTGTCTGTATAAATAAAACGCATGTGCCAAAGGATTCTGGAAGAAATTGTGTAATTTCTGAGAAATCAGCAAATAAGCACAGGATTCGGGTAGAGCGTCGGGCCAGACGCTCTAAGCAATAATTATACATTGTCCCACGTGCGCATATCTGTGTTGGGGATCTTCGGTGTGAACACTTTTCAGCATAGATTTCAAGATTTCACAAAGTTCAGTTAATGTAACTGTACCAGATCTAGATCCTCAATGATATACTGACAATTAAGCCTTGTTTTAGACTTTCTCATGAAATCAGTGTTTACTGCAACTACTGGAATTTCTCTTTAAGAAGTTTGAACTACATTGTACTGAGAAATGAGCAAATAAGCATAGCATTCTAGTCAGTTGTAGGGTCTTTATTCAGGCAATAAAAGTCCCACGTGTACTTATCTGTGTTGGCAATCTTTACTTTGATCGCCTTCAGCTTTGATAGTTTTCAGGAATTTATAAAATTAGGTTTATTGCAATATGTACATGCACCAGAACATGATTTCTAATCGTATGCTGACTACTGACAATAGTTCTAAAGACTTTCTCATAAAATAAAGGTTTGATGCATCTACATTGCTTTACCTTTAATTATAACTGAATTAAAATTTGGATGAAAGCAATACTTACCACTTCGATGAAGAGTTCAGCTCCGACCAAACACCAGATCATTAAGATACACACGATGCTTAAGATACTGGACCTGTCATCAACAAATTATCCAAATAGATTCTAAGTAAATACATGTATCTGCATTTTTAATAATAATTTTTACAAATAAAACAAAGTAAGAAACTTCAGAAGAACTTCAGTAGAACTTGTGATTCCTCTGCATACTTTGCTTGCCTGCAAACTAAAGTACATGTATCTTCTTATTTTATAATCAACTGCCTTAGTACTTGGCACTGGCAAAGTATAGAACCCATTGATATTACAGAATTCAGTAGGACTCAGAAACAAAGGCTTAACCCTAAATTAACTGGGATATTTCATACCAGGGGCCTGTTTCATAAAGGACTTGCAACTGTTGTAACTTTGCCATTATGGCAACTACCATAACCTTGATTCTGATTGGCTGCTGAGCCCTGTTACCATGGTAGTTGCCATTATGGCAAAGTTACAACAGTTGCAAGTCCTTTATGAAGCGGGCCCCTGGATATACTGAGGGGGGTCAATTCGGAACTGAGTACACGGGCGTCGTAAATTTGGTCTAAAAATGCACAAGACTAGACAGTAAAAGGTCACGGAGCCCCCCCCCCCCCCCCCGTTAAATAAAGATTAATCTAAGGAACATGTAAATAGGTTTACTTACAAGACTAATAGATATCTAGATGACCTGGATGCTGCCCACAGGACAAAGAGACAGGTCACAAGTTGAAAGGTCAATAAGAGGACCATTCCCATCCACCTGTAACATAGATCATAGAATACTGTCTCATTTATCAAAACGATTTCCATTACTAGTACATGTAAATCTACGTAGATTTGAATGACTTGTACAAAAAATCAAATTCAGTTCAAGTTGAAATGATTATAAAGCCAGTCAAAACTGGTTATCAATCGCTGACATTGAGCCCTGGTACAAGTTCGGATGCTGGTTTCATGAGAATGGGAATGCAAAGAAAAGATATGGTCCAAACAAAGATGGGCAGAACTCTCTTGAACTAGAGATGTTATATTACATAAAGTGTGACAAATTGTTTGCGATGCATATTCAAATTAATTTGAAGTTTATTTTGATCCATGTTTGAACCTTATCCTGATATCTGATATTTTCTCCATTCAATTTGAGACATATGCAGCTTGTTTTCATGAACAAACTTGACTTTATAATGTGTACATGTATGTCATCAATCGTGCGCGCACCATGTGCTTCCTCAGCCAGAGACAAGATTGTGTGGGAGAAAAATCAACACCAAAGTAATCGCAGGATTAATCTTTCTACACCAATACTGCCGAAATGCTTGTTACTCTAACAGTATATTTAATGAAACATGTGTAATTTACATTACAAAGCTTTAAAAATAAAATCCTCCAGTTGGCATGGAGTAGTATACATACCTGAAATAGTCATAGTAATCAATTCTACTAATGAGCAGACTGGTATCCAATCCATTAAGTGATATCTTCTCTGTGATTTCACTCAGATTACCAGCTGCCATCTTAGATGATTGAGTTAAGGAATCCGTCATCTCAAGCATGATGTCTAGAGCAGTCTGATTGGTCACTGTCGAACGCAGATCACTTTCTAACGATGCCACCTCAGATGGAATGATGTTCTCAAGATCATCTTCAATTTTACTGATCTAAGAAAACAATACAAAATCACACAAAAATGTTGTGTTTAACGCAGAAACCATTGAACACTCATTTGATCAGTCACTGTCAACCGGAGATCACTTTCTAACAGTTCAAACTCAGATGGAATAATATTAGATTATCAAGATCAACTTCTAATTTTACTGATCTAAAAAAAAAAATCAACAAGCACATTTGTTAAAAATAAAGAACGATTATTTAAAAGAATAAGAAAATATAACACCCGAGCAAGATATCTAGAGCTCTTTGATGTCATCTCAGACAAATAAAGGTTTAGATTCGTAATTATTCATCCAAGGAACAATCTAAAATCTTATTATAATGTAGGATATGAAAACAAACTTCAACACTTGAATGAAAGATATAACACTTAAAGTTGAATTAAGAAGGGGGTGAGTTTCCATAAATATGGTTTCCACACATAATATAAAGTATATATCAGTTGTTCAAACAAATAGCATGTCACAAAAATCTTCTGCCTTCTCGATATTTTGCTTTGAAAGTCTATGAAATTAGCCACCTGTCAGAGCCCGAGAGACGAGTGTACAGAAAAATCACTCTGAGTGTGACGTCACCGGAGGGAATTTAGTGTAAGAGGTGCCTGGGTGTAATACAGAAATGCTATGCAGAGAGTGAAAGATGATTTTACAATTTTTTGTCAAAGCAACTCAAATCAAACAAATAGGAATCATATGTACAAATCTTTACTTTACCTGTATAAAGAACAGTATGAATAACTATCATGAACTCTTAAATCATGATGAAAGATTGAAAACAGTGAGTTATTGAATGATATTTTCACTATTTCTCATTTATTTTATCACGATGTTCCATCAAGTGAGTAGCTGGAAAGTAATTCCGGCGGCTAGCTCAGCTCTGCGCGCGCTGCATGCCTATATGCTATATACATGTACAATACACTCAAGTACACCCAGGCATTGAGTGTGTACTGCACTGTAGTGGGGAAGTGTTCTGGTATGTCGACCCCCAGACCATCCCCATATATATCTCTATGGTCGAACCGCAGTTCATGACCATGCAGCAATCCCCTAACGTCTTTTTCTTCTTTCCTTTTGTCTTTGACACCATTTTTATATCCTGTGGATCATTTCCACTCATGGCTCATTCCACAGAACAATCTTGAATCAACTTACTATTCTTCTCGGCCTCCCGAGTTGTTTTCTACCTGTATATTTAATTACGCTAGAGGTCACCGTCAAACATACAAATGCAATTCGCAAGTGAGTTCAAGACAGCATGAAAGGTATGCGGTCCGGCAGCTCGACAGCTAGCTGCCCCGGAGCGGGTGGCCGGTCGGCACAAAGCAATTCCGCAACCAACTGTGTTTTTTGCAAGAGCCGCGTCACACGCGGATAAATATATCATGATAACACGTCTGCTACGTTATCGACTGGTGAGAAGATCTTGGTCAAATTTCATATTATTCGTCTTGAAATTATTCCTTTAGGATCTATGGTATCATTATGAGGGAATTTACATATTTGGAATAATAGTATGGCCATAAATATAATTTTAATCATTTCCTTTTTGCAAGTTCTCCGGCTCGAAATACAACTTCAACTGCAGTTTATTCAATTGTTTCGCCACGGACACAGTCCGGAACGAAAACAAGGCATTAAAATCGTCTAAAATTGCTACAAAGAAGAACAGTTTTAACAATGTAGGGTCATATTATTGACAATATGTCTTATGATAATTATTACTTCCTTTCAACATCGTTCACATAAAATCAATAGCGATAAAATGAAGTTTTGACACAAAAGTAAATATGAAGGCGTACGTGCATAGTACACAAAACAGCACTGCCTTGTTTACTACGATACCCCCGGTGACGTCACAGTCAAAGAACACCCGTCTCGGTAGGCATTGCAGGAACGAACTCGAGGAAAATGAGTAGGGATAAATCGTTCAAATTCACTATTTTGAAAAAAGAAAATGGGGGGTCGAATCACCTCTTAGTGTTTGGTGGGTTGTAAGGTTGCTATTAATGTAGATATCTCAATATTTTGAATCGTCTTCTTAATTCAACTTTAATCAACTACTTAGTTATATTATCAATAACCAGAAAAGTTGACATTGGCTGCAAAATGAATTAATAAATAAACAAATAAACAAACAAGCAAATGAATAAATTAATACAAAAATATCAATTTTCAATTGTATTTTCAAATCTAAAAGCAAACTGATGTCTTAATTGAACACTGATCCTTTTAAAAAATCATCTCGGTCAAAACCAATATCAATTATCATTCCATAGGTACCTAACATGCTACACATACATGTACAGCACTATTAAAATGTAAATCCTTTGGGTGAAACTTATATATTTAATCTCATAATGCCTTGAATCTCCCAGGGAAAGATCATGAAGATAACCTACCTTGTAATCCACAGTAGTAACAGTTTCGTTTATCCCATTGGCTGAGTTGACAAAATGATGGATTCCAATGGCAGCTGTCTCATTGCCATAGTAACCAACTCCTAATATCCCTCTGCATGAGAATAATGAGATCAGACAGATGAATAAATACAAAATAATGGTTTGTACTTGTAGGATTTATGTATCGGACAGGTTTGTAATTAGGTAATGACAATTCAACAACATAAAACACATGAAAGGGAAAGCTGACATTCTACATTGCAACTTGGATATTTCATCCAAATACACTTCAGCTACTATGTCGTCAAAAATGTTCCCAGTGCCTTAAAATATATCAGTTAAATAATTGAAAAATTAATTAATTTCAAATTTAGCGAATTCATAATTTGTGGATTTCACATTATCGGGATTTAAATGAACATCCAAGGCCATCAAGGTCATGGTCGTGGATGAACTATTTATTGGACTAGACAGAAAATACCTTCTCACTAGCCGTTGAGATTGGTTTGTGCCCCTCCCTTTTTAAAAAACTTTCCCGTAATTTGTGTTTAATCTAGTTCAATAATATGTCCTTAAAAAAAAGAACATGCCTTGCCCTCAACATATTGAAGTGACCTATACTACATGTATGATATAGATTTTTGTGATCATGGACTTACAACACCCATGTTGTAATATACAGTACATATATTAGTGTAATCCAAAGGGCATCATTTCCAAGACATATGTCATATATGCAAGTCTGAATTGATAAGACTAGACTGAAAATCTGCTGTTACTATGGCAACAACAAGGGCAAAGTGTTCAAGGTTGCTTTATTTGTGTACCTGAACTGACAAAGATATTTTGCTATGAAATGACGAGCCTCGAGGGAGTGGTATAGAAATAGTTCCATTGAAAGAGGCTAAGCATAACACACTCAAGGGAGAAGCATAGAAACTAGCTAAAGTCTGTGTGACTGTGATATTAAAGATTTAAAGGGGTAGTCTACAGAAAACAGACAAAACAGAAAAATGTGAATAAATGTGGCTTACACGTACATAAATGGTTAGTGATGTTTTGGGGCCTTATTGGAACTAGGAAGTAAGGCTTGTGGGTGTTGCCCTCTAGAATAGGTGTACATGTAGGCCTACCTGTACATGCACATACTAAACTATATCTTTTTTATTTTAAGGTGGGAAACAAACTGATAAAATTTATTCTTTCTTCCCCCTTCCTAAATAACTAAGAGCATATAGCCAACAGTTAGATGTTAGCGGGGGACGATCTTATTGTACATGTAAGCTGTAGAGTTATATTTGATTACTTTTATTTGTGTAATTATTTTCATTTTTTTAACAAAGAATGTTGTTCAGAATTGCAATGCTACATGTAAGTTCTTCTCATTACAATTAGGCTGCCTTTTTTATCACATTTTTTTTCATTCTTTCTGCTTCTATGAGGTAACTAAGATTCAAACTTCTATCAAGGCTCTGCTCTAGCTTCTCATCTTTTTTTTTTTTGGGGGGGGGGTGTTTTCTCAATAAACTTCAATATCATTTTTTGGATGACCTTCCCCTTTAAAGATCATACCAACCATCCAGTCTATTGAGTTAAATACCACTATAGAGATTGACCTACTAATACTATTCAATAAGCCAAATCATATGTGATCTACGGTGAATGGAGCAACAGGAGGGCCCAAGGTCTCAAATACCCTGGTTTGATATGCGGGTGACACCATGGACCTGCTACTACACTGATAACAATATAATTTCTAAAGATACTGAATTTCAGATGGTTATGAAAGATTTTGAATTATGTGGCCATTTGAAGTGAATAATTTAATATAACCCTCATGACCATTTTTGTGGCTTCCGAGAGCTTCACACATTTTCAAGAAAGTCTGAGGTTATAATGAAAAATGTGAAAAGCTCTACATGTACATACATGTACACTAGAATGCAACTTGCTGGTGCTGCATTGTATTTACATGTTTGCACTCGACCAAAAAAGTGGTAGGGGTGTGCCGCGGGCGAGACAAAAAACGGGGGCCTTGGAGCAGGCTTATTGTAAAAAGGAGCGTCCTCGGAACGGGCTTCTGAACTACAATTTTGTGAAAACGGGGGTCCTTGGAACGGATTGCGAGCGTGTGAGTACGTACGTATGCACCTCTATGGAACGGGCATGCGTGCATGATGCAGCTAGCGTGGTCTCCGCCGGGTGCACTCGCGCAGAGACAAGGGTCGGACAGTGCTAGGCGGCCACTTTTCACCAAAATTGCAGCAAATCAATGCGACCAGAACGGCGTAACGCAAAAATATGCGAAGCTTCGGGGCGGAGTTATTTCTTCTTTTTTCTTGATAAGAACAAAATGCTATGCCTTGGAGCGGCTTTCATTTTTTTTTCTCAATAAGACAAAAATGCTATGCCTTGGAACGGAAATTTGGGTGTAAAAATGGGGGTTCCCTCCGCGGCACATACCCGCTATGCATTATATACTGAGTGCCCCCTCCCCCCCCTCCGGATTTCTGCTCAACTCCATGAGGAGTAAAATGCTTTTAAAAGAAATGGGACCCTTCATGACTCAATCGCGAGTAGCTGCAAGATGCGACCCATACAAGATTTATTAGGATTACTCATAACTATGAAGACTTGCCAGATAGTATAACTCCCCATGTGTGGATGTTGCATCCGTAACGGTATGCATCTACATGTATTCCACCCATCTCCCCATAGTGGGATAAATCAAGAGAATGTCAACAGCGCTAATTGATGAGACCAGTGGGGGCAGTCAACCTTAACGCATCCAATTAATAACTTTATAGTTTAAACCCAGAATGACTCATACAAGATGGGAACAAAGACAAAGATGGCACAAACAACACAGATGGTTAATAGACTAGTGTCATTAGGTGATAAACCTATCTGAATATGTTAATTGCTTGGGTTTGTCCACATCCCATGATGGAGAGAGGGAGAGAGAATGCTGGCTGTGTTGAATGTTTGCATGCTGAGTTCTTGTATCAATTGAATGCTGAGAATGATTACATGCTGTGCATGTCAATATGGGATGGTTATTGACAAGGGAGTTTTCCCACCCCTTCAAGCAGATCAATAGACACCTTTAGTGTTGTGTAGTTGTACATGTACATGTACGTGTACTTGTCATGATTGATTGCTACAGTATTGGGTTATACACTCAAATACGTACATGTACTGTACACATATATATCAAAGCCCAATTCAGGATTTAGTGCAGGCCCTTAACTGAATTTTTTTAAACACCAGGTTTATTCACATACTGTTACTTGTTTTCAAATGGTCATTAACATACCTGTACTGTACATTTACAATATGCTTGAATATACTGTATTTCTGAGCACACACATAAAAATTATGAACACAAATATTGTGCAAGGAGGACTACACCTGTATGGGTGCCTTCAGTTTTATGTACCACAAATAGAATCACAAATTGAAATGCATTTTGGAATGCATTCCATTCAATCATACTGTTACCACTCTTTTCCAACCAAATCCACTATCCATGCATTAGTGAATTTGACCCAGGAAGTCTATGAGGCGCCATTTGTAACAAAATTATAACGACCAATCATTATACCGGTAATACCAAATATTTCAATATAATTTACATTTTATTTTGTAAACAATTACTATTATATAAATCAACAAATCTAATCATTTATATTTAACTCCAAGTCATACTTCATTATTAAATAATAACAATTCAACATTCCATTATGTGTATTTATTAATAATGAAAAACAAAAAATCATTATTCATAAATAGCAAAAAACAAAAATAATTACTAAAAAAATAATGGAATGTCGAACTGTTATTGATGATGAGTGAATACCACGCATGACCATGGGGTTTCGAAAAGCAACCTAAACAGGTATTTACCATGTTCTGAAAATGCACCCCTTAACAAGTATTGGCATGTGAAACCCTTAACAAGTATTGGAAACAAAACGGTACCCATGACAAGTATTCCCTGAATTGCCCCCCTAAATATGTACAACGATATCTTAATTGTTATGTCACAGACGTGATCACAGACGTGATCACAGACGTCAGCTGAACTTTCATTTTTATAGGGTTTTGTACCACCCCACACACCTCACTCAAATCTGACACATGGAGTGTTGGGGCAAAAAGATATAGTCATTTCATACCCTCGCAAAATGGACCGCAAACACATTGTTTTCCTAGCAAAATATATACCCTTTTTTCACTAGTTTAGTGTTTTTGACACCCTTATTATGTTACGTATGTAACGTGCCCTATCTTGAAAAAGAGATCCTTTTTACATGTTTTTTTTTTGTCATGCATGGTATCCACTCATCAATGGAACTGCCCCCACCCCCCTTGACCAATTGCTATGTATTGCGCTTTGGAAGAAGTTCTTTTTTTACAACCGACAAAAAAAAATTTAATTAAACGCAACACTGGTTTAGTTTGAAGTACATGTACACTGTATAATGTTGAAAACGACAACACACTCCTCTCTTGACAGTTCTTTATCCGAATTTTTGGCCATTTCTAGATACATGTACATACATGTAATCATATGATATTGAGCAAAGTGTAGTAAGTATAATTTTGTTGTCGTACAGACAGGCTATTCTATGACAGCCAGCCACGTTCATACTCCAGTACTATTGAAGTGAAATGAGCGTAGTAAAGTAAGATGACAGGTGATATTAGGCTGCTGATAGCTGATAAACTGGTAATCCCATTTGAGTCGGAGTTCACAGCCTCTCCTAATCATAATATCTTCATTCAACACAGATTCTTCACATACGCCGCCATCGTCTGCATCACGGCGCTCATAGGATTGATGTCTCTCTCAACTAGATGCTAAATAAAATACCCTCGAACGTTCATGGCTTCAATTTGGGGAAGTCAGTCTTCAATGATTACTCCAATAGATTTCAATTAGAGCTCGAGCTTTCCTTATCATATCGACAGTGTACTCATATGGCCTATCGTACCAAATACTGAATAGACCAAGGCCAATATGTTTGAATCCCCCCCCCCCCAATTTATGTTGGTTGTTTTCTGTTTTCATTATGTACAAATCAACTGCATGTACATGTACTTGCACTTTAGGCATACATGTAGCCCAGAATATTGATCACTTGAACAGTCTTCGTTCAGTTTGTTGCTCAAGATGAAAAGTGCATCTTTCTTTAATACCAATACACTGTACCAAGGTCAAATTTTTATGGAGGTCAAATCTTACAGGTCATGACAAAGTCAATTAAAATATTTTTGGCTCAGCAGCCAAGCTGTAATACCAAGTTTGTATTAAAGAGGTCATTCTAAAAAAAATAGTTCCTGCAAGTCTAATATGTTCAGCACCCTGAAGGCCTACATGTACATCTAAAGTATGCATCACAATATTCAATGAGATCTAGATACAAACATCACTAAAATTATTCAGAAAGGTCAGTATCCACATGAAGTGTTTACAGTGTATCAATCAACCAATTATTCTGTATTGGGGCTGTATTTAGAAGCGATACAGGATTCTATTAGATTACAGTTTTACGAAAAAAGTATATGTACTACCGGTACTCTAAGGGATAGTGCACATCTAATGACTCAAAAGTTAGCAGTTCTGTAATCTCTTCAAGCCTTTCTCCACTTTTAACATACATGTATTCTGAATTAATATCAACAGGCCTTCATTAGTTCTATCTACACACACAGCACTTGAATTGAGATGAACTTCAAGACAATAGGCCTAAAGTACATGTATGCTTTTAATAATATGTCTCCTCTTCACATTATTGCATTAGGCCTGTACATCAGAAAAGGAAAGGAAGAACCAAAGGGGGGGGGGGGGTACATAAGCAGACAGAGGCAGCTTAGACAGTCTTACTCACTTTCCTGTTGGCTCAAACGATAATTATGACCCCTTATACCATTCTCAATTCCCCAGTCTAAACTAGACTACGAGTCATTCTACAAGTGTGACAACTCAAATTTCCATCTATAAATACCCGACTCAAGTACAAATCAAAATGTCAAATTCATTATTTGGCTCATGAATGTAGAGAATAGCCTACACTCTAGGCCTACAATACAGAGTTGGGGAGAGGATTTAAACACACCTGTGCATACAAATATAATGTACACACTATTAAAAACATGAAGAACATGTACATGTAAAAATGTACATGTAGTTCAGGACAACAACAAGTGTAGTACAGGTGCAACTTTGTATCTACATGTACAGTACATGTACATAGCCTGTACAGTACTGTATGTACATGTACATAAACTTTAAACACGTGTTATACAGGCCTACATGTACATGTATGTACAGTGTAATATCTAGAACAATAACAATACATGTGCATGTACAGTTCTGTCAAATATTAAATATTATTGAGGCCATGGTCACCAAACTACATCTTGTACAGTTTTGAAAGATACCATATGGAAATCAGACAATTAGAAGCTTCGGTACCATCGGACGGCTTACCACTGATCGACATCAACACGGGCATGTGATGCTAAAATCAATACATTCAATACCAACATATGTATCTCGTAATTGCATGCATTTCATGTATGCATTCCTTGTACTGTATGGTTACACTTGTTCTTAATATTTCTTATAAAAGAATGTCATTTTTGTTCAAATTTTATTACATTTGACAATAAAGAGAGTCTTGATTATAAAACAGTAATATTTCATGGAGGAATCAAGCCAAATTATACTGAATAAAATATAAAAATTACAATATTTCTGAAGAAACATTGGTGAGAAGGTGACTCTATATTTGCAAGCAGTATAAAAAGGTATTGGAAAAATACTTTTTTGTGGAATTAAGCAATTTTGTAAAGTGTCATCTGCGACTCAAAGCTTAATTAGCGTGTGTTTTTTGTAAGATCTGCTTTTGATGAAATTTCTGGCATTATTTGATTTTTCTCTATTCAAATCAATTTGTTGTTGATGTGAACTTGACCAGCATTCAAATGAAATTGCACAGCTCTCTGCGGTAATTCTATGTACATGTATGGTGCAAATTGGTAGGTTGAGACTTTAAGAGTTAATCTTATTATGATGATGAAGAATGCCCTGGTACTTTTACGAGTATCACGGATGTATCTTCGAGAGCATAATTAGCATCATGCATCTCCACCAGCGATGTGCAGCACGGACCTGTGCATTGAATCTATTATGCATAGAACTGGAAATTTAATATGACTGCTTCTCTGAATAACCACCAACTTGTGTATGCATTCAGGCTGCGGCTGTGAAGGCTCAACAATATGTGAGAATGTATGAATACAGGTACCTGTACAATTCTGCATACAAAAAACTTATAAGTGCATACATGTATTTTTCTCGTCTCTGGTAGTGGCACGAACGACTACATTTGTAAGTTGCTTGCTAACAATGTCATACTGTACATTTTTATTGTTCTTTGAATATTTTGAGCTAGAAAGGCCTGTTGCAGTATGGTGTTGGTGATAGTGATGAAACCATGAAAGAAAATAATAAAAAACAACATAGTACTTACCAATCTGTATAAAGCCTACTACCGGTACTTGTAAGATATTACCAAAATTTGGTATGGTTTGTAAACATGTATTTGGTGACTTCTATTCTTTAAGTTTTTACAGGTCTACACAAAACTTTCTGTATTCCAAATATAGCTTCAGTATGAAAAATTATGTGCCATAAACATCCATATTCCTCTTTTCTTCTTCATAGCACAAATTCTACAGTGTACATTTAATGAAGATTAAAATCAAGGTTTTCCATAGTATTCCAAAAATGCCAAATTTACAATTACATTCACAAAATACATCATATTCTTTATTACATCATGATCCTTTGGTTTATTGATAATACATGACTGTCTGCCTTACATGTTTGTAGAACATAATAGAGAATTCATTCTCAAGAATTGCGTCAATGTCAAGATATGCTTTAAACCCCAGATGGTTTTCAAATAGGTCTAATATGATTCCTGAATGATCTGATTAGGCCAAGTCGAATGACATGCGTCAGCTCACCTGCACCCCTAAATTGCATTTTAGGATGACATGCATGTCATGTACTGAACGTTCATGGAAAGTTCAGTAACAATCAATAAATTGAGACTGGAGACTGCTAATCTGACAAGTTTCCTACATGTAAATGTACTGTGTATGCACACCTACATAAGCATAGGCCTATGTATACAAAAAATAAAATACCAAAAAGAAAAAAAAATACACCCTGGGTGCTTTCAAATTCAGACCCACTCTAAACCCCAAAATACTTAGTATGTAGTATTTGATCAGGGGGCATTTCATCAATATTTTCGTCCAACAAGTTGTCAGATCTGACAACTTTCCTGGATTCTGATTGGTTGAGAAGCACTGTTACTATAGTAACTGTCGGATAAAACAGGACTTGTCAGATAAAACGTCTGACAAGTCTTTTCATGAAACGCTCCCCAGAAATATTACCTGGTCTATTCCCGTCAGCAAATGTCCCCCAAAGAAAGGTATTTTGAAGCATGAACAAGTTCTTGTAATACGTGTATTATGGGTATTTAATTTTGATGATCAAGTTGGTCCCTCAAAGAACAAATAGAGAGAGAGAAAATAAATCAAGTACATCTATCACTGATACTTACAGGCAAATAAACCCTGCTATGATGAGAAATCTCTGCGGACACTTGACCGATGGTCTAGGCTGGCTGGGATCAACTGACCGTCGTCTCTTACAGCATAAGCAACAGCTGAAGAACAGTGAAACAACCAGTGTCAGGAGAAGCCATAGAATTGGTATGGCAGCCCAGAAGATCAAACTCTGTTAAGAAATAATTCAGAATTTATTTTATCAATATTGAATCAGTTTTTATTTAGATATTTTCCTCACTTTTTCCCCTCCATAGACCTACAATACCAAGTAGCTGATCAAGCAAGAATCCTCTGCAATTCATGAATTTCCTTGCAGAGAGTAGCCATGATAATAAACATCAATTAGAAATGTGCACTGTGATAACATTCATGACATTATTTGTAAATAATGTGCATTTATATAATAAAAACTTACTCTCTAGTCTCTACATGCAGTTCTTGCTTGGTGTCATTCTTTTTGTCTGTTAATTTGTTCAACTTCTTTTTAAACCTGCTGAGCTATACTTGTTCAGATTTTGTGTTTCATTTTTTTGGGGTGGTCTGGTTTGGTAAATTTTTACAGTTTGTACTACATGTATACCTGTATGAGCAATCACAAGGTATTTTTAATCATTCTTATTTTCAAGGGACTTTCAAGGGCTAGATGGGCAAATGGCCATAATTACCCCACCCTCTCTCTATTTCACTTTAACATGTAAACAATGACCTCCATTCCTGTAGGAAAGTGGGTGTAACCGTATCCTATATCAGATAGCATCCTTTATGACATTAGCCTTGTTCAGACGAGGGTTCCTGTTCCTAGTCAGAGTAAAATATTATTCTGGATGAAGATTCCATCACGTGACATACATACATGTACATGTAGGCTATTTTGGTTGCTATGTACATGTTTTTATTCATCCTTTGGCTGCGAGGCATGTTTTTGTTAAACCATTTTTTAATTGAATTGAAAACGGTAGGCAAAGCCCAGTCAGAGGAAAGTTTGGAGTGAACTGATATTCCTCCGACCAGGAGTATCTCAGAGGTACAGTAGGTCGGAGCACACCTCTGTCCAGAAGGCACTACTCTGACCTT
This sequence comes from Lytechinus variegatus, assembly GCF_018143015.1. Taxonomy (NCBI): domain Eukaryota; kingdom Metazoa; phylum Echinodermata; class Echinoidea; order Temnopleuroida; family Toxopneustidae; genus Lytechinus; species Lytechinus variegatus. The sequence goes on from NC_054749.1 coordinate 33,140,243, forward strand.
TCCTCCTACCAACACAGCCTACATGTATGTCTTCGTCTGGTCATAATATAAATACATGTATCGACAATGTATGGCATTTTAATCCATGCATCAGAGAATTTTACTCCAATTAGGAGCCCCCACCTGAACAGCCTTGTACAGTAGGCTACATGTATTACTAAAAATTGGGAATTCCCAAGACACAATTGGTCCTATATCTTCCTGGTTGGCATTGATGACATTCAAATACAGTTCATTCTATTCAATTTCAACTCTATAAAGCTGTATTATCTAACTGTACATTATCCCCTCTGATTAGTACACTTCCTCAATTGTATGGTTTATTTGAATACCTGCTGAAATACAGGTGTACACAATAGACCCAAGACTGAAGGGAGTGCACTCACCTTCCTTTGTGAGTCAATACACAAGGCTATTCACTAGATTCTTTTGATGCTCACTGGATCATTTCTTTTTGTACAAGTTTGGGTTTAATCGTTTAAAGGACAATAGTTATAAACTTGGAGGTGGTGGGGTATTATTTTTTTACTCACTTTATAAAGTCTAAAAATAAATGCTAACCAAAAAAAGTATACATAATCAAAGCAATCACAATCACAAGAATAACTATAATTTAATTCGTCATGCAGACGAATTAGGTGGTCTGTCTTTATTCTCGGCATCATGATTACTATTACCATGTTCATGCATATCAATCTGATCTTCATGAACACAACGGAATGCTCATTATGGATTGAATACTTGTGAAAGACGGGAGATGATAAAGCACTGTGAAAAGGGTCTTTTTGATGTATGACAATACTCCAGCTCACAGCCATGTGATATGAAAAAAAGTAATAAAAATCTGTTTTATCTTGCTAAATTTTAACTTTTATACCATTAAATTATCATAAAGGATCATGTACGAGGTGGTAAAAAGAAAAAAAAATGGAAAAAAAATCTTGTTCACCCTAGGACTCGAACCTGCGCCCTTTAGAAAGCGAGTCAAATGCGTTATCCATTTAGCCACGATATTCCCCATAGAGAATACACATAAGCAATTTTGAGAATTACAATTCCAATTTTGCAAGTGAAAAACGGGCATGATCCCGGCATCTGATCAAAAAATGGAGGGCACATTCACGAAAGCTCAGAATCTCAGCTACAACATACTAAAAGCTCAGGGAAAACTGACAAGAAACAATGGAGATATGGCTCACGAAATAGAGGAATGTCAAATCCAGTTTTGAGAAAAAGTCATGTCCCATAGAGATTACACGCAAAATGAGGAAAAATGACATGCCTCTTTTCATCGCTGTTTTTCGCCATGATATGTTTTTCAAAATGAAAATTCATGCTAACTCAGGAGAAAGAAAAAATTTTATAGGCCATTTGGAGAATTTTTTTACCTTTGATGCGCGTGTACGCGCGCATCATGACCTTTACATGACCTTTGATGACATTGACAGTTGACCTTTGACCTGAAGTTAATGTCATGTAAATATTGTTAATTTTTGATAATTGATAATGAAGATATAATCAAATGAAGAATTTTACAAAATGGCATGTAGATGATGTCATCATAACCATATGACCTTGAAAAGCTTAGTATGCCGTCTCTATGATAGATTCTATGTATGATGAAAAAATCAGCAAAATTGATTCCGCCAATTCCGAGAAGTTGGCGACAAACATAGGTGACAAGAATAAAGAAAGAAATAAAGAAATAAAGAAAATTCTGACGAAATCAATAGGTGCTCTGTCATTAACAGACCACCTAATAAAGATCATATCACACACTTCTCAAAACTGCAAAATAAATGTGTTTTTGCACAATCAAAGGAGCAAACAAGATACCACAAAAACAGAAAAATAATTTTACCAATTTTTTTTGTATCTTGTGTTTTCTTCCAATTTCATTGTCTCTTGTTGAAAGGTAGCCATAATTATTAAAGAGTATGGACCATACAGAGTCTCAAATAGATGTCTAGACTGACATATAACAGAGACAGAGTCAGACTGACTCAGAGGTGAAATATGAAGAGAAGACATTCACCCATCTCTCTTAAGGCTAAAACTAAAAGGCCTATAAACATGCAGAGTTGCAGACTGACCTTAACTTAAAGATATTTTTATTACGGTACTTAACCCAGTTTCATTTCACCTGCATTTTTTTCCATTTGCGGATTTTGTGTTTCTTGTCAATTTCACTCAGTGATTTTCTAGCAGATTATTTGATGTTTTTATGTAGATCTAGATTCTAGACTAGTTAATAGAAATACCTTTCAATCATCTCTCAATTCATCAATCAATGTCAATGACAAGTCAAATGTTTGACTTTGATCGACTGAGACTTCCCTGCTCTCTAGTGTCAGTGTCAAACATGAAAAACTTGAACTTTAGTTAGGATAAGCAGAGGTCTTCATTTTACTCATATCAATCATGCTTGAAAGTTTATAATCATACTGTACCTCAACATATTTCTTATTTGAAGGATCAAATGTGGAGTCTTGTTTCTTGAGTCCGTTGTACGAGATGTGCGGCCAGCTGTGGAAGAACTCTGCCAGCCAAAAAACTGAGTAGTTTTGCGAATATGAATGTTCTATTAATTGCCACATGATCACTCAATCAAATAATACTGCAATAGACAATTGTCAAATAATATCCATGGATCCTATTAGAGAAGAAGTAGTAGTTCCTATCTGTTGCTTTAGTAGCTTCAACAAGTTCGAATTAGAGTCAACGAAAGGCGACGTGACCCGCTTATGATGAAATGGCAATGAACGTTTAACACGGGCGATCAGAGCGGGGACTCGACTGTGTTTTTGTGGGAAATCATCGGGGGCCGAAAAGCAAAGCCACTAGATCGATGCGAAAATGCCGATGAATTGACTCACCGCGTGTATGAGCGTGGGTGTGTGCTAAAAAGCTGTAAAAAGAATAGGAAAAAAAAGATATCCCTCATATCATTAACTGTAGATGGCGCCCATGCAGATTTTCTCAAAAGTCAATTGATCCCAACAAATGGGGGGGGGGGGGGGGATCGAATGATTGATGATGAAGATGATGATGAAGATGATGATGGTGGTGGTGGTGGTGATGATGATGATGATGGTGATACACAATTTTATGTCTCGAGACCTTTTTTTTGTATCAAAATGAGATACATGTACCTTTGATTTTTGTCATTTCAACATTGCAGGAGTGAACTTACTTATCATATCTTTACAAATAGCAAACTTTATAATTAAAAAAAAATAAAAATAGTTATTCACTGAGCAATTTGCAAAAAAATCATCAATTCTTATAATAAATAATGAAAGTATTGAAATTCAGAAATAGTTTGTGAAATTAGTTATATGCACATCATTATGAATATTCAATAGGTAAGTTAGAAATGTGACATTTTCATAAATTTATATTTTCATACATGTGTGTATGATACGTCTCCCTTATAATAAAATAAGATGCAGCAATGAATATCTAATGCACTAAATCAGCCATCCATCCGATTTTTAAAGTTCTTGAGGACAAATATTTTGAATTACCAAGTTCATAAAAAAAATAATACAAAAGAACAAGTTAGGATATGACATCAGTTTGCTCATTGAATATCCATGAAGACAAGCATAGAACTGTTTCTCTGGAAAAGTGGAATATCTAAAATGTCATAACTCCGTTATTCCTTGTCTGATTTTGATGACATTTTCAGCATTTCGTTTGTATGACTTTTGTTTGTCTATTCAAATCATATTATATTTCAGCATTGCAACTAAACTAGAAAATGAAAGCTCTGGATGAAGCTCTATGATGCACCAGCCAGGAATCTGCACAACATCATGGTAATGTTTTGGAGTTGTAGCTACCTACACTAGGGCCCCATTTCATCGAGACTTACAATGGTTATTTGGCCATTATTCTAACTACCAAGGTAATAGGGCCCAGCAGCCAATGCACAGTCGGGCAAGTAAATTTTCAAATACTTGCCCAAAAATCTATTTTAATTGCCCCCCAGAAAAAATCCTTGAAAAAAGTTTCTCTTCAAAAGAACATTTTCGCGGTTTTATAAACCATTGACCTTTTCTCTCTTTTGACATGAACTGAGTGATCTACCTGCCATGACTAAAATTAGGGTCAATATCACATCATATCGACCCTAATTTTGGTCATTCTACTGTGAGAATTTTGCTTGCCCAATTCAGGCAAGTAGTTTTGGTCTTTACTTCAAAACACTTGCCCGACTCTCAACTTTTACTTGCCCCGGGCAATCGGGCAAGTGCTTATGTAGCACCCTGCAATTAGGTTTCCAACTTCCCATGGTACATGTAGTTAAAATAATGACATAGATAACATAGTTGTAAGTTTTTATTAATGCTTAAAGTTGTCAACGTAGCATTGATTTACAATTAAAACCAGAGGAAATATAGAGTACATATTAACAATTAACCACTAAACAACAACAAATGCTAAACATAGAAATTGAGACATGAGGGTTAGATTTTTCATCAAAATGGTGAAGTTTATTCATTCATTATCATTTTCCACAGGTACAAGTACATACATAGTCGAAACAGGATTTGAGACAATGTGATATCAATGAGGGCTTTACTCCGTATATTATATGCTTGTTATTCTAAAAATTTGTTATTATACGTGTATACTGACACACACAATTTGCAAATACCAAGATATTCATTAGTCAAAAAATGAAACAGGGTTAATTAATGTGAATGTTTACGGCATTATCCTTACGCTCTTTTTTCTCAAGATCATTCAGAAAAAACAATAACATGGTTGGGTTTGTTATTCTGATAGTTTGTTTCAAACAATTTAAGATAAGGTTTGTTATTCCAATGGTTTGATAGTGCCAGTACTACATGTAAGTTATGCAAACATTACTTCATTTTTTCTGAATATTTTCTGATCATTTTGATTTACAACTTGAAAAGGCTAATTTCAATAATTTACTGATTAATGGACCTTCAGACTTAAACCATGTTTAATTTTCAGATTGACGAACATTCTGAATATTGAACCGTTTAATTTTCAGAATTATAAATCTTCCGATGAACAAAGTATATTACCCCAAATTCATGTATTCAATTGGCAAGAAAAATCATCATCTCTCATCGTGCCCCTTCCCACATACATGCATCTATTAAGAACCTGTGTTGCCCCGGCAAGGGCCGGCATAAAAATAAACCAACTACATGTACAAATCTGAAAGTGAAGACTTTTTTTTTTGGCTTGTCAAATTTTTTTGTGGACAAAATCCCCTTCATTCTTCATTTTGGTTAAAACCCCCTTTTTTCCTCAGGAAAATGTGCCTCCCTTTCGAAAAATCCTGGATCCGCCTCTTAGCTACTCATGAGCGCTTACCTCTGGTTGTGAGTGACTCTTAACCCTGGATTTTCACATGCTTAACATTGCCATTGCTTGTCTTACCCCTGCTACATGTACATGTATTTTGCAGGGCCAAATAATCCCATACTATATAGGTAGGGCTAGCCCACTTTGCAAATATCCTGAAAGAAAAGAAAGTGGGCTTAGCTTAACCCAGCGGGTCTAACTTGCCATTTAGCCTCACCTACAGTACAGGGGTAAAGAAAATTTTGCCTGAGAGAAAAGCATTATAAGGTCTACCAAAAATGTCATCAATGGAATGTGAATAAATTCCTCCAAAAATATCAGTAATAACATACATTCAAATGAAAGTATTTACTTACAGAATTCTGTATTCTTACTTGTCTATAAAGGTCACATTTTTTGTTTTCCCTTGTGTGGTCACTACAGACAGGTTTTATGGTACTTTTTCCTTTTTATTTCAGGAGTAAATTGTATTTTGCCTTTTGCACACACGTTTACTCACTGAACAAGGCCTGTAAATCTATATCTTTGCAAACGTCATCATAATAACTTCTGTGCTCATAAATATCTAAGGCCAAATATTTAAAGGTCAAGTCCACCTCAGAAAAATGTTGATTTTAATCAATAGAGAAAAATCAGACAAGCACAATGTTGAAAATTTCATCAAAATCGGATGTAATATAAGAAAGTTATGACATTTCAAAGTTTCGCTTATTTTCAACAAAATAGTTATATGAACGAGTTTGACGATTAGGACCTCCTTGCCTGAAGCACAAAATGATAAAATAATGGAATTCCACGTGTTCAGGAAGGAAAGAAACTTAATTTCACATGACAATGACGAGAAAATAAAAATATTTCATATAACAAAATACAAAAGAAATAGTGAGTGATGTCATCAACTCTCTCATTTGGATGTAACTGGCTCGTTCATAAAACTGTTTTGTTAAAAATAAGCGAAACTTTAAAATGTCATAACTTTCTTATATTACACCCGATTTTGATGAAATTTTTAGTGTTATGCTTGTTTAATTTTTCTTTTTTTATTCAAATCAAGTTTTTGTTGGGGTGGACTTGTCCTTTAAGGCCAGTGAGGCCAGAGTCTTAACCCTAAAAAGACTGGGGGGGGGGCTGATTCAGTCCCCCCCTCGACATTTTGATTTTGAAATTTTTTAAAAATCAATTTGATCAGATGCCTATCTAGAGTATGTGAAACAAAAATTAGCATTTCAGGGACATTATTATATTAATTAGAGCAAACTTATGATTTTACGCATAAATTAGCATAATTAATGAGACATGAGATTTTTTGCCGAATTTGATGTTATAGTTTTGTAGATAATGCCATGGGTAACGCGTGTACCAACAGCCGAGATCATAAGGGGGGGGGGCTGAATCAGCCCCCCCCCCAGTCTTTTTAGGCGTCGAAATAGCCCAGTCTATTTAGGGTTAAGGGTGTGTGTAAAGACTGAGTATTCTTTCACACTCAACAATTTACATTCAGGAATTACAACATAGCATGCACCTGTTGACTACATCATAGCAAAATTCAATGTTGCACTGACAGCATTTGAAACTGTCAGGTGAATAAACAATACATCATACATACGTAACCACCCAGTGGAAATTGCATTATTTGATCAGTCAAGATATGATCCCTAAACTAGTGTTATGATATAGTATGATTTCTGACTCTTCACATTCAGAGGGCCATGGGTTCAAATCCAAGCCATTGTGCTGATTCTTTCAGCAAAACAAAAAGCTTTCACATCCTGGAGTTGAAAAAATGAAAAAAAAAATGAAAATCCATAATTTATTGTTCGAAATAGACATGAAATACTCCCAAAATTTGCTTTGCCCAATTGATCGTGGGCCCGGCAGCCACTGTGCAGCGCCAGATCGACGAGGCTCTATCCCTTTAATTGTTGAACGCCAAACAGGGTAGCAGCAACTCCCATCTTTTAACGTCTTTTGGTCTGACGCGGCCGGGTTTGAACCCCCGACCTCCCGGTTGTGAGACGGACGCTCTACCAACTGAGCCAACACACCGGCCAACACACCGAGTTGACCCAGAAAATGGGAACTAGAAAAGTAAGAAAACTAGAAGATACCCAAGCATCTGAAAACACTACTGGAGTCGAAGAAATGCCCTTTGGAACAGCATAAATATTATGCACTCCTATCATGCACTGTACAAAACAAAATATTCAAATATGTATCTTTGTCCAACAAAAAAAATGTCTATATTCAGAGTGCATCAATAAGATCACACATGAGTTTATCCTTGTAGCGAGATCCTTCATTCTTTTCTTTTTCAACCTTATCTTCAACTTCTCTCTTGACAACAACATCATCTCCTTTTACTCTGGCCATCATCTCAGCTGCCTCTGGTTCTATCTTGACAGCAACTTTGCTATCAATGTTCTCAACGTTATCAGGTAACGACATAAAACACCCCTGAAGAATCTCTGTCACCTTCTCCAAGTGTTTTTGGAAACGTTCTGCTGTATCAAGTCTCTGTCGTTTCTGCACCTCCATCATGACACGCAGTGTTTCCCTGGCTTGGTGTGGACGAAATTCATTGATCAAATGATGCATGTGAATGAAGAGGAGATTCATATCGTCCAACTTTTCCTCTCTCCTTGGTCCATTCGGACAGACAATAAGTGTGTCTATGAGGTCAAGGAAGTTCACAAGAATGGAATGGTTGATTTTCTTTAGCTCCTTCTTGTGGTCGAACCGCTGCGGATGAAGACGCTTCAAACCCTGCGACTCAAGAGGACGAATGATATCATCATTGGAAACGAATGTGGCTCCAAACATTCCATACGCTTCTTGTACGGGTAGAGGAGGTTTAGGCGTTGTCTTGTTGAGTACTCGCTCATCAGTGTAGTTAGCAATATACATCATTGGAGGGAGAGGGAGAGAGCTTACTCCCTGTGGTTCATTCATGTTGTCTGCAGAAAAATAAAAGGGAAAACAAATTAACAATATTATGAAGAAAGTGCCAATTACGTGTATCTTATAGTGTGGAATTGTTTTAAATCTTATTTGATTAATTTCTTCCATCTTATTTCCTTTCAATTTCTGTTGCCGGTACATGATTAATGTATTTGGCATAATAAAAATACTTTCATAGCCAGCCCAATTCAAATGCCTATTTTTAGCAAACTAAATTTGAGATAAATATTTGCAATGCTTTTCTCTGAAAGAATGCATTAATCACCTGAATTTTAGCCACACAGGGAAAAGTTATATTCTTGCTTTGATCTCAATGCTGATTGTTTTAATATTCAGTCACAGTTACATGTATGATGGGGGGACCTAAAGCTACGCACTTTGTTTACAAGCGATGTAAAATATGCCAATTTTTATATTTGAACAAATCATCTTTAACTAATTTGTGGCAAATATTCTAAAGATCCTCAACCAAAAAGAAAATATCACAAAACTCACTAATACGAAAATCCCGTCGTGTTTTCCGAACACCTCTTGAATTCGCCGCCCGATGTAGAAGGGGTCCTAAAGCTACGCACTCGATTTATCATGCAAAAAATAGTATTTCATGTGCCTCAAATTTTAAAATTTGCTCAAATTATGATAGGATAATATGAAATTAAATCGAATGTAACTCCAAAATTCCAAACAATTTTGGGTTTTCTCTGCATTTAGAGATTTACTTCAGCCCATGTAGAAAAAATTGAAAAGGAATCGTTCGTCACACTGCAGTCACAGTTCCACACACAGAGTGCGCATTTGCCAATAAAACTGCATGCGCGATGAGTAGTGCGTAGCTTTGGGACCCGCGTAGCTTTAGGACCCCCGACCATACATGTAGTTCTTTGCCAAATGCCTGGCCTAAGTTGCTATGAAAATTGAATTGAAAATAAAAAGATCGAATTTCCATTTGAACTTTTTTAAGAATCCTGGGGAGGGGGGGGGGGTGGTGTTTCACAAAGATTTAATCGTACAACTTAAAAGTTAAAGTCGCAATGAAACACACAATCCTATTGATTAATAGACAATCAAAGACCTAGGCTAGACCTGATGACCACCTGATGATGACCGCATGTGACCACTTAGAGTTAGACCAAAAGCAAAAGCTTGGTCTCTTGTTATATGGCAGAGACTGATGGTGATGCAGGCAGCCTAAAATGCCAGCCAGATTTTACTTGCACCTGTGATTTGATTTTTGTTCAACTGCACCGTCAAGCACAAGCACCAGACACACAAATCGCCTGTATTAATCTACAAGTATGAAGGACACAGGTCTACCCTGAAGAAGATATTGGTTGTTCCGCTGAACTCCATTGGCTCCACTCATAATTGCAGCGACCAAAGTTCTAACTCGATCTGTACAGGGACTCAATGCCAAACCAGGGTAGTGGGAGTTGTGCGACAGCTTAACGACACTCACTGTTTTTATTTTTTTTCCTTTCAAGTTCATTTTTTTCCTGTTTTGGTGCATTTCAGGCCACAACGGAATATAATTATAAATAGCATCGAGGAGAAATAATATTAATAAAACAAAAATTAAATGTAAAAAAAAAGTTGACAAAACAGATGGCTGCCAGCTGTCTAGTGACGACTTAAATGCGACTCTAGTCTAAGTTAGTCATACTTAACTCGTGACCCCCTGAACTAAGTTATTTAAGGCACAATTGCAACACTAGTTCACGCAGGCAGCTGCCTTTGTCTAGCCTTCACAAGCCAGACTCCTCCCCGGAAGTTCAGGCAGGCGATGGAATAAAATACCGTACAGTCTACAGACTTGCCTCACAGTGATCGATCACTGGCAAGTCATAAAAAACACTTAAATAAGCGTAAAATTTAAGTATGAACTCACATTAGCTTCGATCGATGTTTGAGCCACTCGAAGACTGCAAATTTGAAACAAATTTCGAACAGTTCAGCACTAGAAATAGGCAAGGAAAAACAAAAAATTTCTCTTCAGCAGTGCCTCTTCGGCTAATTTAAGCTACTTAGATAGGTTGTATGACACTCGTCTAAAGATGGCGCTATAATGCATGCACACCAGGGGGTGGAAACTCCGCTTCTGCATCCGGTCAGACATGGGGAAATTTTGGAAGGTCAAAAGTGCACACTGCTCCCATTTTTTCGCGTACAAGGCTATGGACACCGCAACTTCATGGCACACCAGCGAAACAGAGGCGTGGTCATAAATTGGCCTGCGCGCACAGCGTAAAAATATGCAAACAAGCAAATTGTCACAAATTAGCATAATACGCGAGGTGATTGAATATGAAATGACCGGTATTCATAGAGCTGCGCGTCTTTGGTAAATTCATATCATTGATCATTCCCCCGTTCACCCCCCCCCCCAAGGTATTCAGTTGTTTATTCATCTTATATTTTTAATTCTTTCGCGCTTATTACTACATCAATTAATTCACTTATTTATTTGCTAGATATTTCCCTGGAAGACATTTTGGAAGCTTATAAGAGATTCATTAGTAGGATTGAATTTAGGGATCTGCTTGCTCTATTCATCAGGTGTTCATCACTACCCATTATTTTCATTACACATCATGAATAGCCACAAATATTTGTTTATTTTGGGGGGTGGGGTAAATACTTAAAATGATTAGAAAAATCTGAGCAAGAGAGCAATCAGGTCATTTTGTCTTTATTTTGAAATTGAAATGAACAATCTGGTGCAAATCTTATGAAGATTTTTTTTTAAAAGTCTGAGTTTGGGATGGGAGCAAAAGAGAGCCCAGTACCCCCCCCCCATGTATTTGCTCTCATCAAGGCTATCTTAAAGGTCACTTCCAAATAAAATAAAAATTTTGTACCTGCCCACCCCCTATATTTCTCTATCGATTCCACCCCCCTCTCTCTTCCACACACACACATTCCACATAATCATGCGAGCAAACAATCATTCTCATTTCATTTTTATTTCTATCCCACTTTTAAATCAAACTCATTCATGTCTTTAATTCGGCTGCACCTGAATGTCACAGTATGCCATGTTGCAATGGCTTTTATGGGCTATCTTGCCACGCATGTTATTTTGATACTAAATACCTGTTGTACTAGTATTATACCCATGGATACCCGACATACAGAATCAATCAATCAATCAATCAGTAGCACCATCATATTCCAGTCATATAGAAGTAATCTTCAGTGCCATTTCATCACAACACAGTTTGGTAGCAATAACATCATCACCACATATCTTTCACGCAATATAAATTGGTGGATTAAGTAAATCACGAATATCAAGATTAGAAAGTAATATTTCAAATTAAAATGTTTATTAATTAATAAATTTTTGAATACATGATAAAAATATTTTTTTCTCTGTTTTCTCACCAAAGCATCAAATTACATCGGCAAAATGCCTATAATGAGTGCAACAGAAATTGCAAGGATATTACATGAGAGGGGATGTATTTTTTTTGTAAAATCTAGAGAAAAAAAATGAAAAAAATAAGTATGTATATTCACTTACATAGTTATTGATAAGCCTTACATAGTCAATATAAGGGGGGCATCAAGGATGCCATTAATAAAAAGATTATCGATATACCTCTCTCTCAAAGTCAGTTACTCAAATATCAAATAATTTTTTTCAGCATTTGCTGACAAGAAATAGCATGCTAATCTAATCGGGGACACTTCATAAAAAAAGGGGAGCACATTGCCACATTTCTCTAAAGAGTGCCTTCCCAAATCTGCACATTAGAAAATTAGTAATAAAGTTGCTTATTGTCTATTGTTGTGAAGTGCTGCTAGAGCTGTGTTCTATTTCCAGCAAATTCTTTTATTTGCAGAGCTAATCTAATTCATTATATGGGACATCGACAATACAGTGTTACAAAAACAAAGAGATTAAAAACAAAAAAAAATAGTGCAACTTTTCACTTCCCCCAGAAAATGAATTCAACAGAATGTCCAGCAATACATAGAGGTTCTTGTTTCATAAGGACTTCAATTATGGTAAATTGGCCCCAAATGTAACTAGCAACTAGCATGGGAACCCCAATTTTGATCTGTTGCTTTAATGTTTCCATAGTAATTACCAGAATTTCAAAGTTAGAATAGTGGTTAGTCTTAAAGGGGAAGTTTACCCTGACCAAAAGTTTATTGTAAAAATAGCAGAAAAAATAATAAAAAATATTGCCAAAGGTTTGAGAAAAATTCATCAAATAATTAAAAGTTATTAGAATTTCAATTATTTGATTTGTGACGACATATGCGAGCAGCATTCACACATAGCGAATGGTAAAAAATCAAATAAATGTCATTTTCTCAGAAAATTGAAAATGGTTTTCACCCTACCTTTTGTGTATCAATAGACAAATCATTTCATGCCCAATCATGAATAGAAAACAAAATTAAGTCATCAGGAACCATACAAAATTTGAAATTCATGCATGTTATATCACATAACACATGGGGCAGCTGCTCGTCTATGACATCACAAATACAAAACTTTGAACTCTAATAACTTTCTTACTTTTTAACGGATTTTCCTGAAAAGTTTTCTTCTGGGTGAACTTCCCCTTTAATGAATTGGGGTCCAGGACTGAGAGTGATTTCTTCGCCCTTTGTTCTGTCACATTGTTTTTTATTATGCACATTTTATTCAATGAAAATCCATTATTTCTTATCACCATTTATATGTCTGTAGGCATGTATGTTACATAGCCAAGACCTCAGTAAAGGCACATTCTGCATTGTTTAGATTACCAGAATACAACCTATCCCTTTCAAACTACTAATATTATTCAAAGTGCTTTCACTACTATAATTACTACATGTAGATGATTAGAACACTAATAAGGGGGATAAGTGTGCCCTTTGAAAAATATTTTAATCTTGTGTGAAACCTATGGACCTAAATATCTATACTCCAATTATTTTTTTTTTCAACAGATGTGTAGTTTAAGCAGCATTCAATATGTATTGACACATTTATTTAAATTCATTCAAGTTTTTAAATCTGTAATTGCAATGAAGAAACTGCTTGTTATGAACCTGGCCTTCATATTTCTTCTTGATCTGCCCTGGTGATACTCAAACAGCTTGTGAAACCTGCATAGTAAACAAAAAGAGAAAGGAACAAAATGAGCTGCTGATATAAATTATTCTTACTCATCTAGTCCAGTTAATTTAGAAGTTTTAAACTTTTTATGAGCCCCTACTCTTCCATGCAATATTATTTAGAAAATGCACATGTAGTAACTTATGTTGCCAGATAAAAATCATAGATCACTATTATAGATCATTATTCATATAACTTTTTTTTATTAAGTGTGAAAACCCATTCAAATATATATCGAAATATTTTGTCCTTTTTTATTTCTGTCTTCAGAGTAACTGAGTTTTAAAGTGATTTTATGTATGATTAATATAGCTAAGAGACATGGACAATAAGTATGCATTGATATTAATGGAAATACTGGTGAATTTGAATCCAAAAGAATACACTCTAAAAAATGAAGTGCTAATTTAGCTCTTAAAGAGCGTGTATAGTGACTGCACTTCGGAGTGCTGATTTGTCTAGTTCAAATTTGAACTAGACAAATCAGCACTCCGAAGTGCAGTCACTATACACGCTCTTTATCTCATCATGGAGCTTTACTTTATGGGATAACATGATTCAGAAAAAATAGGTTTTTTATATTTTTATGAAAACAAGCATACCTGGCAAGCTTTTAGATCAGATATCCTGTTACTCATCAGATTGTACCTCTTGGTGATGTGCAAATGGTATTTGACTTTGTACTTCTGACTCCCACTGGATCTGCAATTCGATATACATACAATACTTTACAGTTAAAAATTTCAAAAGTGATAAACAAAATTCCTCTCTTAAAACAATTTTTTCAGAGTTTCCAGCTTTCACAAATCCAAACTAGAAAAAAGCAGGTCTTGACCAAAAACTAAATGGTTCAAGCATACATGTCCTACTATAGTGAGGTCTTTTGTCAATCTTCAATATATATATATACACCAAGCCAGCTTTTGACAGATGTAGGATAATTATCATTTGTGTGATAATATGGCTTTCGCTCATTCATCAGTGCGAGACAATCATTAAATTTTTTGCACTCGTCTATAAACATGTCTGATTTGAATCTCTACGTTAAGTGAGATCCTCTTTAAGTTTGATTTTTATTTTAAAAAAGGGTTAGCTCACTTGCTGGCAGGTTTAAATGACCCTTTGCCTTTCACCACAAATAACATCAAGTGAGGACAATAAAGATAAATCAATTAGATCAGCTGCTCTCTCTGCTTAGCCTTATACTTAAACAATTCAAAATAGGGCACTATAAATTTTCTCAACCCTTCCAAAAAACAATTGAGCAGTTTGAACCCTGACAAAGAAATGTTCCCCCCCCCCCCCCGAAAAAAAAGAATCATTAAACTCCGTTGCTAGGCTAATTACATTTTAGTCCAATGGCAATGGTCCAGCCAGGAACTAAAATAAAGTTAACTTAAATCTTTGTAGAAAAGAAGTCAAACCAGACAGATCTAGAATTTTATTTTTTTAAATCTATATCTAAGTTAGACCTATCCTAGGGCCTTACTTTTATTTAAAAAAAGAAAAACATTAACATCTGTCTCAAATCATTCCATGACAGAGCATGGAAAAATCTACCAATATCATTCCAAACAGATTCAGTTCATTTAGATTTAATTTCATTTCATTTTAAATGCAGATAATTATATTGAAATAGCGGTGTCGAAAAGTCAGTACTAGGCCCATGGCCTATAACTTCAAATTTCAACTCAAGCTTGTCTGACAATTAATTTCCAACACCTAATGACCTAGCCTACATCGGCAATTTCGCAGCCGGCTGGCACCGGCGATATCAAAGTCCGCATCCCGCTCTGGCTATATACGGTAATCGGTATTTGGCTTAATTTTGATGTAGCTTTGCCGTTAAACAAGTCCACATCTACCCCTGATATTTGACAATTAGAACTGAAATACAGATTTAATAAGGGCGGACATGAAGCATCCCAATTAACCAACTTAGTTCTACGAAAACTATGTTATTTTCTGAGAAAATATGTCAGTCATATTTCAGACTTATTTAGGATCAGGACAGGAAAAAGAAATGGAAATATGGAAATTGTGGTTTGCGTTGTAAACTGCACATAAAGCCATGCATGCGACGCCGAACCCCAGCAAACACATTACAATTTCAACTAAGATCAAAGTAAGGAATTGAACTTAACTTACTTTTATTCCTATGGAATGTCATTAGATTGATATTAATGTTTCCTCCAAGATTTTCTGCTCCTTTGAAGTTCACTCAGAAATCATGTTTTCAAACATCAATTCTAAAAACAGATAATTAGACTTGCTATTGTATTTCAAAAAGTTGAAATTCGCAGAATCAAAAAGAACGACACTTCGCACAGATATCGTAGGGAATTGTGGGACGGAAAAAAATGTTTAATGCATGAGGACATGAATAAAACATTAGCGTTTTATCCAATCATACAAGTGCATTGTGCGTATTTTGACGTCATTACTCATGAATTAAACATTGACCTTCCAAAATCAACCTTCAAATTGGACAAATGGCAGCCATGTTTGTTATGTACAAAACCTATGGAAAATCAAAAACGCGCGAAAAGAGTTGCCTCTCTAGCTCCCTTCGGGAGCTTACGTATAGTAAGATCGTATCTCTGTGATGCACACAAAATTATCATTTATAATTTTTCAAAAGCTGTAATCTGTATACTGCAAGAACATGACTTTAGCTAACTTAATAGTATTTAATGATATATGATCGATCCTATACAAGTATCCAACCCTATCACTTTATTTCCTTTCTTTATTTCTTTTTCTTGACTTTATCTGGGGGTTGTGGCATGCGCCTGTAATCCAAGCTGTGGGGAAGTTACAAATTGATGCAGAGGTTCGAGGTTCGAGCCCTGGTCACGTCTTTCGGATGGTGACGTTAACGGTCGGTCCCAGACGTAAATAATCATATCTGATTGATACACCTCTGACAAAAACTCAAATACACACATCTTGAAAATCATGTTTTTGTGTACTTTTCTAGATTGTCCCCTCCCAAAAGTAACAAAATAAGAAAACACCGGTGCAGCCCAAGGTGCAACTAGTCCGGGCAACTAACCAAAGTTTACTCCTCTGCTCTTGTCTAGCTTCACCCGGGGGGGGGGGGGGGGCACTCGACCAAAAAAGTGGTGAGGGTGTGCCGCGGGCGAGACAAAAAACAGGGGCCTTGGAGCGGGCTTATTGTAAAAAGGAGGCTCCTCGGAACGGGCTTCGGAACGACAAATGTTTGTGAAAACGGGGGTCCTTGGAACGGATCGGTTATCCCTGTTGTCTCAATTTCACCTCCATAGGCCAGTAAATGAGCGTTGAGCCAAGGACGAAATGGTAAACAACAGCTGTGCTATTACGTAAGACTTCTCTTCCTGTAGTAGGACCTTCGGAATACAATTATTGTATTTGATATTTCATCACGTTTTCAAAGGCACATTGTATTCAGAAATCCAATGTTAGTCCATTTTCAATTTCGAACGAAGAAAATCGACCTCGAAATAATGAAAGTAAGTAAATAAAATGACAGCATGCTTTGCACGTTCGGACCGTGCTCGGGCTGTGTGTTATCTTCGTCCAAGGTCAAGAAACAAGAAACAGGTGTTTTGATACTTAAATATTATTGCTTGCTTGGGGCATGGATAGGTCCATGCTTGGGGCAGTGGGTTTGTCATACTTAGAGAAGAGAATTGATTAAGGGATATTGGGGTATAGTGCTCCCCAATGGAGGTTTTCATCATGTCAATGTAACATGTACAGTGTGCTAAAAAGTTAGTGAACCCCACCAGAAAATGAATGTATTTAAAGGGTTCAAGTTCTGCCATGTATTAGATATAATAATAATTGTGAAGACAGGTGATAAAATATTACATTCAATAAAGTTGGCTTATCTGGGCTTGCCAAACATTGTAGTGTTGTTGTCTCCATTGTTTGTTAGTTGTTTTTTAAATTTATTTTCTGATTTATCAAAAACACAATACAAAAATATAACATACATAAATAACATGTATGGCATTAATTGAAATCAACAAAATGAATTGCAAATATGTTGAAAAGATAAAATAATCAAAAGGACTGACAACTGAACACTCAGCATAAAGAAGTGCATTTTCTGGCGGGGTTCACTAACTTTTTAGCACCACTGTACACTTTACCCTCTGAACTCTTCAAAGCCAACACAGACACAGAATGGGGAGAAATACACCATGCAAATGAACTTCATTTGTGAGAGACATGGAAGATTTTTAATTTATCATTGGCCCAATGATCATACAAAATATGGTACACATATTATCGGGAACATTTTTAAAGTAAAAAAAAGGGTCGAGTTTCACTGTGCCTTAGAAGTTTAGAAAGAGATGCATTGAACAATATAACTTCACATACAATCAATCATCTTTGTAATAAACTAATGTATGTCATATCACAGGGCTAAAATCAAATCTATTAAGATAAAAAAAACCTCCTGATTTGAAACGAAGAATACATTTGCTAATCAATTCCATTGCACTTATAATAAGAATTTTAAACCCCAGATAACTTTGATTAAATTAATCCCGTCACCCACAAAAATAAATAAAACACATATTTGAAATGTGTAGGCAGTAAAAGACATAACAAGTACTTACGAACATATTTCTATCAAATAAGAAATATTGTTGGAAGTACATAAGAGTAGACTTAGAATAATAACTGTAAAATCTACTGTACAACAATTAATATTCATAGGGAGGTTTTTGTTTTTGTAAATATTCATTAAGATAAAGAAAGTCAGTTCTCTTTAAAATATGCACATAAAAAATGCAAATGAAATATTTGTATTTTGACATGAGTAGGCACATTACTATTCATGATAAATATCGTTTAAAAATGAATATTCATAGTCATATTACTGGATGTATAGCAATGGTAATTATATGAATATTCATATTTCAAAATTGTACTGATCAGAAAACAATATCCAGTCTTTACATAGATGGATAATGGATAGGTACTGTTAAATGAATGTTGATATTCATAATTGGTACTATGAAAAATGAAAAAAATCATATGTAAGGGCAATTAAGATGTACATTTACACAAACTTGAAATATCATCCTAGGCCATTGAATTTTCCCCCTTTTCACTTTTGTGATCCAGTTAGTAATTCTTGGAAATTTATGATTAGTATTGAATATATTTGCTAAATGAGTAATAAATGGAATTACAGTATTTAATATTTTTTTCACAAATGAAAAGAAGGCCCATAATACTAATTGCACAACTTGTCAGCCAGACATACATAGGTTTCAAAGTTACAATAGTGAGTACATGACATCCCAATGAAAGAAATTTTTGGATAAAAGTATAGCAAATACAATTGCAGATGAGGAATTTCTAAGCAAATAAAACTTTTCAATAACCCTTTTCAATTTATTCGGGGAGGAGGGGGTAGATAAAGAGTGTGAAATATGGAATATTTTGTATGGGTGTAACCTCATCAATTTTTGCAACTAAACAGCTGCACAGAATTCAATTAATTTATCAATACAAAAAATTGAGACAAATTTTTAAAAAGATGTGTAAAAATATGTCTTATGATGAATACAGTACATCATAACACATAGGTTGATTTACAAATAATTTAGATACTGATCCTTATCTACCAATTAATACAAGGGGTTAAAAAGGCAGCATCTAGTTTTTCTTCTTGTGAAAGAAGTGAAAACAGCAAATAACACAAGAACAAAGTTTGCAGTCCATTCAATTTTTAAAAAAAGTTGTGGAATATAAATTATCCCATATCAAGTATCATGACAAGCGCAGTCTAATCCCAAGTCAAGAGGTATGGTTCAGGAATGAAAGTGGGAATAAATTATTCATTCATGCTATTCCAATGATACTGTTCACACCGATCATTCACTATGTCTGTTATGTAAGATATTATGCAACCATTCTGCAAGTGATAGGATGCATTTTGGGACAGTTACCCGGATTGGATGCAATGTATAGGTACCTTTAATCTATAACAATGCACATGTATATTCTATATCAAGGAGATAATAATCTAGGCATCTACACAGTACTGCTATAAGAAGTTGAGAAGTTATGTTTAGAATATACACAACATCCCGAACTCACAAAAGAACACAAAAGTAGGAAGTCCACCCCATAAAGGTCAATCAGTAACTGACAATAGCATAAGGTTGGGCAAATACTTAGTACATCAAAATCAAATGAGTTTGTAGATAGATTATGTGAAATTATGTGTGAGCAGCACTTTCATGTCATGATGAATAGGATAGAAACAAGTATGAAATCAAAGTGTTTGATTACACATTGAATGCACACATAGAACCTTTCAATTTGTCTGAAAAAATTGTATAGAATTGACATTAAATGTACATGGCTAATGGGACAGATGCCCACATGTGATTTCACAACATTCTATGATTTAAAAAAAAAAGGAATATATGTAATTCTCTGATGGATATTACAAAACCTTTAACAAGATTTGCCATTATTTTTCTGATTTTATTTAAACCAGAATGAAGCCAGGGTGGACTCCCCTTTTAACTGTTTAAGGATATTCAGGAATGCAACGCCTTGACTTTAAACAAATTTCTTTCATCATAAAAAAGAGGTGCAAGACACAACTTTCATCAAAAAGAAATTTGCTGGGGGGGGGGAGGGTTAATTTCCTCCCAACCTGCATACCACATGGACATCTACTACGCTATCAATCTCCACAAAAACTGACATGAATATTTCTGCATGAATCACAGGACAGTGATTGTTATTTGATTTTTAAAAGTATTCACCATCTTTATCATAGATATGTCACATAATTATTTAACCATGTACACCATAATTTTATTTCTGAAAAAAAAGCCTCTCAAGTAAAAAGCCGACAATGAATAAAATTAATCCAGTTGGAACAATTCCGTTCCATTCTTTAAACTTGGGTGTTCATTTCTACGAGATAAAAACATTCAGAAAGCCAGGACAACAAAATAGTATTTTAATGTACAACATTCACAAGTAGAACATTCAATAGTCTCTAACAAACAAGGGACAAGGGTGAATCCTAAAATAAAAAAAAATAAAGTCATTGATTGCTCCCTGCCCCAATATTTGTGCTCTAGCTATTACTACAGAGTTGATATCAGACAACTACAAGAGTATCATATTCAGTCATTTTGTTAAACCTATCTAATAGATGCCAGTAAAGATTGGCAAAATGACATTCAAGAATAATATAGGAACATCAAAATCATATTATAAGATATCAAGCATTATACAAGATTTATATCAGAACAGAGAAAGAAACACACTGATGAATGAAAAGCTTTCATATGAGAAATAATTCATACAGGATGGTCTGTTTCCTCTCAGTACTATCACAGATCTATACAACTATATACATGATCTATGTACACATTCAAGACAGTACTCTTTTTTTTTCTTTACAAATACGGGAAATCTTTGCAAGATAGAAATGTTTACAAATTATGGCACTATTGAGACTGGCGCAATAAACATACCTGTGCATTGAATGAAGGCAAAGATTTTAAAAATTTTTTCACATACTCCATCCCATCAATAATTTTTTTTATCTCTTCAATAAAGAGACTTTGCATTCCATTTCTATACAAATCCATGTATTCCAGAGCTGCCAACCTGAAAAAGAAAATTTCAGTATTTAAAAAGATGAAAATCAGCATTTTGGTGAGGAAATCAGTATTTTCAAAGAAATACCATAGGACAACACATAAAACTGAAACTTTAGAAATCAGTATTTTGCATGAAACTTATTATTCTCATTTTTCAGTACTAAATACAGAAAATCAATACGACTTGGCAGCTCTGGTATCCCCATCATTTGGCACATTCACCTTGATCTATCAAGACTTCCTTTCCAAACGTGATACATGTTGTTTGCAATTTGTGCATTTCATAATACATGTATTCAAGATGCGCCCTTACTATGACATCACCCCCTTCTGTGAGTCCTGCAAGATTCAATGACGACAGTGTACACAACATCATGCAATAATGAAAATGCTCCTCTCCCAACGTAATTTCAAACCTCATTTAAGTGGTTTTCCTTCGACTCTTTTAGTTCTACAGACACTTTTCTTCCGTGTTTGCGATTCACTTGCTCAGTTAAATATTTTTATAACTGATCAATTCTAATTTGTGGAAGAGGTTCTCTAAGAAAAAGAAGTTGACCCAGAATGAAAAGTAGATGTCTGATCGCATACATTCGTAATTCTGAAGCTTTGTTATTCCGAAGGTTCATTATTGCGAAGGTTCGTATTTCCGAAGATTCGTAATTCCAAAGGTTCGTTAGTCTGAAAACGAAATAAGGTTCGTAATTCCGAAGGTTCGTTAGTCCGAAAACGAAATGAAGTTCGTAATTCCGAAGGTTCATTAATCCGAAAACGAAATGAGGTTCGTAATTCCGAAAGTTTGTTAGTCCGATAACTAAATGCTTAACGAACCTTATTTCGTTTTCGGACTATCGAACTTTCAGAACAACGAACCTTATGTTGTTTTCGGATTGACGAACCTTCCCAACAACGAATCTTAATTCGTTTTCGGATTAACAAACCTTCTGAACATCGAACCTTATTTCGTTTTCGGATTATCGAACCTTCGGAATAACGCCACAAATGTTCGGCTCAACGAACCCTTTTACGTTTTCGGATTAACGAACATCGAGGTATCGGCAATTTACGCGTTTCTGAATTACGAAGTGTAACCATCTCTGGTGACAATGAACGATGGTAATGTATGTACATGTATTAGGAAACACACAAATTAAGACGAATAGATCGAATAAAATGCTGACCTATAATCTGACCTCATGAAAATAGAATAGACATAAAGGAAGATGAACAAAGATGATTTTAGTCAGTAAGAGAAAGAGTAAGAATATTAAAGCAGAAGAAGTATGAAAAGGAAAAAAATATCTAAAACAAGTAAAAGGACATTTTATAGAACCAATTATCTTTGTTGGAGGGGGATCGGTTAAGGTCTGTATGTTCAGAAAAGGAATTAATGACTCAAAGTTTGAGTTGACTTTAAATTGATTAAAATCATTGCCAATTCATGATCAAATTAATTTTTTCAAGGGATGAAACAAAATGTTACAAATGAAATCATCGATGAAAAAGCGATATACGTTTATCACAAATCATTAAATATAAAGTAGCTTAGTCACTAAGAGGAATACAATTTCAATGAATACACCAACAGGATAATAAATAATGTATGATAAATACTGAACGAAAAGTGAAGAAAAATACAAGATAAAATACATCATTTGGCAAAGAAATTACCCTCTTTTATCCAATCATTTTTGTTTAGTCCAACAGCCTAATTAACCAAAATACTCTAGCAATGGCTTAACATGGTGGTGAAACCTAGGGTAGTCAAACAATGCACAGCTATTTCACAATCTGATTTTTGGTAATTGAAAACTATCTAGGAATGATTGATCACTAAAGCATGTAGTCTAGTAGACATTAAGGAATAGAACTAGCAGCATAGATAGCCTCAATGCATTCAACTATTCATGGTTGAGCCATAGATATCACACAGGCAAAAAATAATAATAAAAACAATAATAATACACAATCTTATGTGTATGATACTAATAACATGCCATATCGTTTCTACTTTGCATTCCACCAGTTTTTCATACACATCACATTCATGATGGTCCAAATGGTAACCTGTTAATATAACACTGCATCGAGTCACACATGCACCCCAAGACTTATCGAGTACTGAATTCTGTGATATTAACAGACTTCAAAATGACATCACCTATTTTCTGTAGACAGTTTTGTCACCAATGACATTTTTGGTGGTTTATCAGATAAAGTTCAAATTCTTTAGTACCGTCCATTTAAAAAGAAAAGATTGCCCAGAAAATGGTGCTTGGGACAGGTGCCCTCATACTCCGACACTGAAACACACATGCCCTGGAATCAAATAACTAATTTATAGTATACCCTGTACTATATATTCTAAATCACCCTAACCGTACTACAACATACAGTCACAAAAAAACCTATCTCATTGAGGTTTCATAGTTACAAACTGAATCTGATGTTGTCACATGACCAATCACGATCACATGACCTGTGTCATACCACTGTTTGTAACAGCCATGCACATAATTATGCACTACATAATCTTTTGTCTAAGAACAATGAAACTCTCTGTTTATTACCACTTCTTAAAAACATGACAGCAAAAAAGTATGTACAAACATACACACCAAGCTTAGCTGAAATAAGTTTAGAAACTGGCCAATATTGCAATTATTTTCTTTTCCATTACATCAGGGCAAGATTGTTGATCAAAAATGTTCATACGATTACACACAATTACACACACATGCAATTTAAAAACAAATGTATGTACTTTTGAATTCTACCTCTATTTCAGGTTTTAGTTCAAATATTTTTTTGAAGCAATAATGCTTTGTCAAAGTAAAAATCAAATAAAGGAGTACAAGTATAAGTAATACTTATATAAATACAAGTATAGTATTGGAGTATAAACATAATAAATACAGCATAACTTATAAAATGATTAAAAATCAAACCAGTTTACAGAACAAATACCGACAAAAAACATAAACCAAAACAAATAAACAAGCATGCATCTAACTAAAAAGCATCTAAATGCAAAGACACATTGCTATTTGTTTGACTATCAACTTGTTTTGGGTTGTAATGCAAATACCACATTTTCAATCATACAGTGTCTTGTTGATTTTTTTTAATAGAAAGAACTACATCCTTCCAATTTATGCAAAACCTGCACAGTACGCTAACATAATAGTACATAACTTTCTATACAGTGTCATAATGAGTTGATGTATAAGAGGAAACCAGATACATATACAATCAAGTTGTTTTTCCTCATACCTAGATTCATGTACTGAGTATATCTACATGTAGGCCCGTCTTGAAAAGGGTTACAATCGATTCAATAGATCAGAGCTATGGAAAGCCAACAATGTCATAATTCACCACAAAGAAAAATACATGACTGGGTATCGTCACATTAAGAGATGAAGAATGTTCATGCGCATGTCAGTTTGACCAATAAGCTTGCTGCTTTTCAAAGAATCAGGCCTGGTGCCTTCTAAAGAATAAATCATCACATCACTGGCTTTCCATAGTTAAGATTAATTCTAATCAATTGCAGCTCTTTATGAGAGGTAGCCCTGATGTATACAAACTCATAAAACTGCACATTGATGTCTACGCTTCTTGGGAGCTTTTGGAGGATAGAGAAAGACTCTGATGGCTTCCTCAAAGACCATCTTCAGTCCTTTTTGCGTCAATGCTGAACATTCTAGGTATTTCACAGCGTTGATTTCCTTGTGCATCTGTATTCCCTATAAAACAAACACACAAAAAACAAAGCAAAACTTAATGAAATATAAACAAATTACACAGAATCAAATAGTGAACAGTATAAAATATTTTTTATCTCATGCATAGTTCTTAGAATTTGAGTAGTTTCTTGGCTGATACACATCTTATCACTAGAATAACTTGATGGAAGTCTAATTTCTATGACTGATTTTTTTTTAAAGTACCCTGAACTGAAGATCTGATAATAAAAAATATCTGAGGCTTGATTCACAAAGCTTGTCCACTATTGTCAGTTATAATCACCGTTACTGTAAGCTCCTGGAACTTGTAATCTGATTGGATAAATGTAAAAGATTATTACCTGTTGATATCTGATTGGATACTGATTTCTATCTTTGAGTTTATTGACGGTATCTGGATCATCTCTCAGATCTAACTTAGTTCCTACTAGGATGATGGGTGTGTTTGGACAATGATGTCTCACTTCTGGGGCCCACTGAAAGAGGAGAAAAAATATCAATTATAACAAGATATTAATAAATTCTGCCTCATTAAGTCACAAGTTCACAACAAAATAACAAGTCACTCATATTATATCATACCATATTGTACAGAAAGACAGATTATGGTACATTCAAATGTGTTTTTGAACTAATGTTTTTAATACTTGCAACTTTGCTGATTTAATTTTGACGATGATAGTTTTACAATGTTATAATTTCAATCAATTTCAAAGATAAATTCCAGTATTGGTAACGATCTCAAAATGACTTGGTTGAAGGCATACTTTACAGAATCTAATATAATGACCACCCAAGTGTCTGTTTGTATGAATAAAAAATATGTGCCAAAGGATTCTGGAAGAAATTGTGTAATTGCTGAGAAATAAGCAAAATAAGCGCGGATTTGGTCACTTCCGTCGGGTCTTTATTCCAGCAATAATAGTACACTGTCCCACGTGTGCCTATCTGTGTTGGTGATCTTCAGTGTGAATATTTTTCGGTGTAGATTTCAAGATTTCACAAAGTTCAGTTTATGTAACTGTACCAGATCTAGATCCTCGATGATATACTGACAATTAAGCCTGGTTTTACAGACTTTCTCATGAAATCAGTGTTTATTGCAACTACTGGAATTTGTCTTTAATCTTTTTTGAGATTGTCCAAAATTATTTTTTCTGGCTTTATTTGTTGATTATTTGTCTAGCACTAGAATTGTGATATATTGCAATCTTTTAATAATATACATGTACATTTTTACTTTGTAAATATGATGAGTCTTTGGACTTTTGTCATGTACCATTTTCACAATAAAACCAGAATTGAATTGAATTGAATTAATAACAAGGTTCAGAAAGAACTACAATGATTTGATTCCTAAGAAACCTATATGCTAGTAATTACAAAGTCCAATTGCAAATTTCCATTTGATAGAACTTCTTATTTAAATAGACTATTTGGAGATGTAATAGCTTAGTCAGTAGAACAGGATTTTTCTATTACGGTGACCCACTTGGTGCGCTAGTGCCATTTGGAAGAGCATTTTCGTCATTACAAGGTCCCTTGGAAAAGACCTTAAGCTGTTGGTCTTCTGGTTGCTTGCTTACAAGCATCAATGCTTTCTTAACAATCAGGTTAAATAACATTACCATTTACCAAATTATTTCATACTTTCAGTTGGGGTTGTTATCATACATTATACAAAGATATATGAATGCTATTCCATGTTATATATTTAGATCTTACCTTTGCTCTGACGTTCTCATATGATACTGGACTCACCACAGAAAAACAGATCAAAAATACATCCTGAAATGACACAAAGAAATCAGAAAACATTTCATCTTTGTCCTTTTTTCCATGCTTAATTATGTGTACATTTTACATAGCGAGTTTTCGTAATTGCAACAGAGATAAATTCTACAACATATTAACTATATTGAAAATGCCTGTAGAGACAGATTTTCCATTTCAAAAAATGGACTTTTCACATTTCTAAAAATTTGTAATTCTGTTCCAACTTGATCTGAAAATGGAAATTCCGTTTTGTCACTGAAAGTGTACAGAACAAAAACCTGATTTCCATTTTGCAAAGGTGAATTAATTTTTTTACCTGAACAGTGAAAGAACCAAACAGAATTTCAGTTTCATTTACCGGTAAAACGGAAAATCACTGTCCCTTTGACTGTCAAATCAATATGAACAGCTGAGAAGTCTTTGTCGAAAAATTGATGAACCGGGACCACTGATCATCATAAAGTTCAGAGCTGACGAAAAAATGAAACTATGTCGTTTGTCCAGAGTCATGGACAACATTGCTGTTTTGATTTAACAATTTTCAACAAAGACTGCTAGATTACCTACGTTTCAGAAAGCATCTGTGTAGTGTAAGACAGTGGTTGAGAAAACTTCCTATTGACACCCACAGCAACTCTTTGGTTCACAATTTGGTGACAAATTACTGCATGCACTGCATTTTAGTAGATGGTTTTTCTTGAAAGTAATGAACCGAAATATACTTCACATCTTTTACAAGTTTTAAGACACCAACAAATCTTACTATGAAAAATCAGGTATCATTGCAAAGATATTATGTTAAAAGTTTGGCATAAGAAAATGTGAATATCTACAGAATAACATGAGACAAAAGAAGAGGAAGATAAAGACTAGATTACTTACTGTTTGGGGGTATGACAAAGGTCGTAACCTATCATAGTCTTCCTGTCCAGCAGTATCCCATAATCCTAAGTTGACAGGCTTACCATCTACCATTACGTTAGCAGAGTAATTGTCAAAGCTGCAGAAAACAAAATATAGAATAAATTTCCTGAATATTTTCATTTTACATGAACGGTCTGCAGGGTGGGAAAAACTACCTTCTGGACAGCAGCAGTTGGTTTGTCTGTCTGGGCCTTACATCACAAAGGTTTAAACTTTTTTAACAACCCAAGATATAGAAATTCAATGTCCCTTGTGGTGATCATGAATAATTGTAAAGTTTTTCAGCTAAATGTTGAGATCAGGTGGAAACAATAATGTAAACTGGGATTACATGTTTTTGTTTACCCTTTCCTGGGACCTTGGTAACAGGGATTCAGCCAATTTGGATGTCATAGCATTTCAAGACAGATTTATACACAATAACTGGAACGAATATTGTTCATTTATCCAAGTTACAATGTCACCTACAGTGGGAGAGTATTTCTATGGTAATGTTATATCATACTTTCACAGTGGAATGAATTCTGCTATCCTACACAATATTCTGTTGTAAATGTAATGTACCGGTATTCATATTTTACACAGTGGAATGTATTCTATTTCAATGTTTTGTATTCTATTGTAATGTGTTGTATTCTATTGTATTGTATTCATATTTTACACAGTGGAATGTATTCTATTTCAATGTATTCATACTTACACAGTAGGAATTAATATATTCTGTTGTAATGTGTTTAAACACAGTGGAAATTTATTCTATTGTATTGTATTCATACTTACACGGTGGGAATGTATTCTCCAGGGAAAGCATTTGTGGTGTAACTGATGAGAAGACATGTCTTACCAACAGCTCTGCAAAGAAGATTGATATTAAACAAACTATTATAGCTCTGATTTAAGTGGAACTATCAATTTAGGAGCTGCTCAATCACTCAAATTTTTTTTCCATAGACCATGGACCAAAAAATTAGATGGACAATTAATGTGAGCATTCCCTTGATCATGGACCTATTAGAGTTGGACATTGATTCAACATGATTCTTTCTTTGATTGAACAAGATCCATCTCCTAATGATTATACATGTGCATCTTAATAAGAACATACATGCACAGATGTCTTGGCCAGAATGGCCACAACCATGTTGTATTTGTTCATACAAAGGGACAGTTCTCCTGATCTTGGTCTTTGATTTTTCCTTTAAATCACTGCTTCATCACTGCTGGCGCTGCTTTCGGGGACCGATTGCACGAAAGGGTCTTTGCAAGGACCGTCTTTTGTGTTGCCCATCTTTTATGATGCGCCATGTGAAACGCATTTTAAATAAATCATCTGCAAACATATTTCATTCGTCCATTAAAATAAACAAAATATTTGTTTATAAAATGATGTGATATATCATGAAATTGTATAAAATTTGATTTAAAAGCAAGCTAACGAATCTTATTCTTTATCATAAATTTCAGAAACACCCCGCTTATAGCGTATCATAAAAGATGGGCGACACGAAAGACGGTCCTTGGAAAGACCATTTCGTGCAATCGGCCCCAGATCTCTTTCACAGAGCTTAGATCAGAAAGATTGATTTTGTAACCTTCTTTTCTCTCCTTGTTGAAATGGGAACCAGCATGGAAAATTCTCCATAGAAATGGGCATACTGGTTCCCATTTTAAAGAGCATAAGCGGTGTAAAAACAATCATATATTAAAAGAAAGTCAATGATTCATACAATACAAATATACCAAAAATATTCTATACATCTCCTTCCATTTTTAAGAAATATTAGATAAAAATCAAAGAAACTGCTCCTCCAAAGTACGCTTCGATTGAGCACCCCACCTCGCCTGGAAAGGATGACGTCATGTTGTGTCTGGAGGGTTGCGATTCCATAGGTTTGTGTACAAAAGCATTGGGTATTTTTTCCATTTCTATATTATGAATCCAATTTTTTTTTCCGTTTTCAGATGAAAATGGCACTCACAATTATTCACTGTTGAAATTGATGGAAACCTACAACTATTCACTGCCTTTTTTGTGACTTCTTTGTTTGGCTCTTATTGGGCCTAAATTGCTATGTCAGGAAAAGTTGTGATACATAATCTGAATGCAGATAGATTTGAAATCTACGCCAAATAAGCAGGAAATAAAATATGGCAAAAACTAGTTCAAAACTGTAGATTTCATAATTTAAGCATGTAGGAAAAAATATATGTGATATCACTCTGTGATGGAAGTGAAGAAAATGAAATGCGTAATCTGGAAAGCAAAAAAATAACCCAGTTTTTCTGTGTACAAACCTATGGAATCGCGACGCTTCTTACACAACGTGACGTCACGGTCTTGAGGCATTTGAAAAGCACAATAAAGCCTGTATTCTAAGCCGGGTTCGAAGCCCGATAATTGGAATATTCTTAAGCAAAATACTCAGCTGGGAAGGGTGAAAATGAATAAAGCTCACAATGCTGTATTAAGTAGCTTATAAGCTTTCGATTGGTATATAATTTGTCAATTTCATTTTTGGGTCCGGTCTGGGTCTTTAAAGAGTAAATAAAGACAGGAAAGGTTTAAACCAAATTGTGGCAATTCTACTAGTAGTACTTATTGTGTAATGGCTGGTGCTTGTCAAGGAACACTGAACATGCACAATAAGACAAAGATAGGGCTTAATGAGGTCCTTTTGAAAAAAAAAAAGGAAACCCCCCAAAAAATTGGCCTTCGATGCCCTTTTATGAAAAAGATTTTGGCCTTGGTGCCCTCAAAAATATGTGGCATCTTAAGGCCAAACTGGCCTTGCCCTAAAAATGATGAAATTTAAGGCCTGACAGATTACTAGTGAGATTTATTTTGTCAGTGATGACAGATGATTCTGATGAAAATCTCACAACATGTCTTTATTTACCAGTGGAAATGAGAACCAGCATGGACAATTCTATTGAGAATTCTCCAGAGATGTCATTGCTGGTTTTAACGATAGCTGGTTTCCATATTGAAATAGGAAGCAGCGTGTCTAACTCTAGCATGGAGGATTATAAACACTGGTTCCCATTTTGAAGGGTATTTGAGAATATTTATTTATCTTATTTCTGATTAATTCAATGAAATCGGTTTTGTAATCCTAATTTTTTACCGGGGGCGGGCCTCTTCCATTTATAAGTGGATACCAGGCGCATCCATGGGGTTTCCAAAAGCACAAGTATTTTCCATATTTTGAAAATGCACCCCTTAACAAGTCATGTAAAACACAAATGATTTTGAATTTCATTGAATATAAAAAATATCAAAATATGAGGTGAGATTAGTTAGTATCATACTATTCCTAGCATCGCCAGATCAGTCGGTGCAAAACTGCATCCAAATTACAGTACCGGTACCATACTTAGCGCCTGAAGAGCTGCAGCTGCTCAGCTTCGCATTATTTGTAAACAAAGCATTTCGCATTATGAATCATGATTAATCTAAGTTATTAGAAGTCTAACATTAGGCCTACTAGATCTTTTATTGTTGAAGCAGGGATTTTTCTTCACAACTGGGCTCAACCACTTGTTCTCTGCTACCATCCTGCCTGTGGGGAATCTTCAGGTAGGACTATGGTATGCCAATGTTGTATGATGGGGTGTCCAAACTTCGCGCACTTTTCATAAATATTCATCAGGCTTAATTTTGTCCACAAATTATTCATAATTTATACAAAACCAATTCAAGAAATAGTTGCCACATTGACGGCAAGATCGTAAACTATAAAAAATGGACGAAAATGTAAAGCAGGTCACGGGGTTTCGCCGGTATCGCGATCTCAAAATTCTATTCCGATCGGCGAATGCGGGCTGTGCTGGAAAACCGTTCAGAAAAAGTGTGACCTAACTTCGCGCACCAAAGCTTTTGTGGAGATTTAAACATAGATTCAAGCTCAAAAAGTGAAATATTTATATCAGATTGATGGCAAAATGCTATGGAATCGGTTAGTACCACATTTAACTCACATTTTTTATGATTTCTGCTTGTAAAATGGTAATATCGTGATGCTTGTTGCTTTCTTCAAAACGGGCGCTAACAGTGACAAATTTGCTGATCTTTTGCCAATATTTTCATGAATACTGGACTAATCCTAAAGAAACTTTCAGCAAAGGGTAATTTTAGGTCGCTTTTCACATTGATGATGTCAAATTTTAAGGATATTGGCTAGTTTTGGAGATAATGACCGTCCGCGAAGTTTGGACTCACTGCCATACAGAACACACACTTTAAAAAAATCATTAAAATATCACTTTTGTGACCAAAATTACTAATTTCCATACAGTTGCAATTTATTTTACATTAGTAACTTGGGAATAATTTTTGTATTCACTAGAGCACTCAAAAACTTGAATTTTGGGCATACTTTTGTGTACGCCCTCTATTGGTGGAAAGTAATATGGCAAAAAATTTTCCATTTTTGATCTCTATTTTTAATTAAGAAAAAAATTATTTAAAGTGTCAAATTTAAATAAGAGCCAAGTTGTATGAATAATATAGGTGTAATGGAAACTGTCAATGTCAGCGTAAAAAATCAGGCATTTGCCCCAAACAAAAAGAGAAAATAAGCCAAACATTGCCACCCTTATTTTGCCACACATGGAGATATATCCTATAAACTGAGAACAAGGATATAACCTTGTTCATTGAATGAGTGGGCTCAACAACAGTTGGCCTACCGGTATCGTAGTCTCTTAGATCTAGACTAACGACACATCATCAATGCGAGTTTGTGCTGAAAAAAGTGAATGAAACTTAGGCCTAGTAATTGAAAGAAACTACAGATTCGACCAGTTCCCAAATTAATGGCCAATTCTGAACATCATAGTCATGATAGTAATAACGGCGCACGCAATAATAAATTCGGAATGCATTCTCCGAACTGGCATTCAATCAGTCTCAGTCTTGTGTAATTCAGACTTTCAATAGCCTGCCCCAGTCGTTTTCATTGCATTGTAAACAGCCATGACTGTACTCGGGAGTGAGTCTCTGAGCTGACTGAGTCAGTGAGTGAAAAATGATTTGACATTGTCAGTCACACGAATAAGATTAGAACAAACATCAGTGAACATTGACAAATTAGTTACTCTTTAACTTACCCATCGCCTACAACAACACATTTAATGGATTGCATTCTTTCAAATACAATCTCGTAGACAGTAGGAATGCAAGTCCCTTCAATCCAAAAACAAAAGGAGAACAAGAAAGAGTTGATTTCCAGAGGTAGAAATTACCGGACGCGAGCACGAAAACACATCACATCATCACACAGCAGCAGCTCAAGATCGCCCAGATAAAGAGTGAACTGTCGAAGAGTAGCGTATATCTGGTGTAAGCAAGTGAGTGTACTGTGGTACGGGAGTTACTGTTTGCTTCTTCTATTATAATTTCGATGGGTTCTTCCCGGGGTTCTTCTAGTTTTCTTCTATAATTTCTCCCAATATGACTCTGACAACTCAAGTCAACCTCTATTTTCCCAAAATTCAGTAAATATATTAAAGCATCTATGGAAAGGGTAAAATTGAGATGTTATTGTTTTCTTTTCTTTCCAAATAATCATGCAGATGAAAAGAAATGGGTCAGGAGGAGAATTTTAAAAGGCCCGGAATGGGTTGATTTCAGCTCGCAAAATGTACTACGGGAGTTGGTGACAGTATATGGTCTCATAAAGAGTTGGTCCCTTTATTGATACAAACCGCATCGACTGAATGAAGTTTCCGGGAACTGCGGGATGCAGTTTTATCTTCGTGGTGTTGGGATTATTGGGATGAGGCCATTTAATAGGGTGAGGGGGGGGGGGGTGGTTGAAGAAGAAAGATAAACTAGGCATTTCTTCACTATTCTACCTTTTTGTAACTATTTTGCCATATTCCTCTATCATTCTTCGTCTCTATTAAATGAATAGTCCACAAACCACGCCCCACTTTAAATGCCCTTTTTTGTATTGAGTTTTTGAAAGTGTGACATCGATCTTTCTGTCTATAAATTATTTACCCCGATCGATCTCTTATTCCTTTAATGCGTCATTATCTAAAAATTCTTCCCTTCTCTCTCACCTTCTTTTTCTTTCTATCTCCTCTCCCTCCCTTCCTTAATCTCACTCAAACCCAATCAGAGTTTGGGGTAGCACACACTGGCATCTGCTGGGGGGGGGGGGGGGTGGGGGGCCATGACCCCCCCCAAAAAAAAATTACATGTAAGAAAAAAGAGAAGAAAGAGAAGGAAAGGAAAAAAGTGAAATACGATTATCTGACAATGATGCCAAAATCTATCACAAAATTAGATTTTCAATTAAAAAGATCAAAATCTTTGCTCACTAACTTTGCTCACTAGCAACTTCAGAAAATTTTGGCTCTTTATGCCACTGCAACACAATATCCAATGTTCAAATCTCTTTCTCTTTATTATATCTATTTCTTTGAATATATTTACCACCCCCCCCCCCCATCACTCTTTCCTTCCAATCAAGGTTCTCTCAAATGTAGAGATGGATAGCAAGTTACCTATATCATTACCCCCCTTCTCTCTCTCCGCACTCTCTCACTTTCAACTAATACTGGCTTTTTCAATTTGGCAATGGTTATAAAAGCATAACCTTAAATGTCTCAGTTGAAATTCATGAATGGGATCAATTTATTGCTCTACAATGCACTAACACAGTGTGTCAATATGTTCACACAATGAAGGAATTGGACCAGAAATCATTCAGATGTCTGTATTTATTATAAAACGTTCATATTTTGCATCAATACATGATATCACTCTCCTGAATATAACATTTCCATCTCAATAACATCTGAAAAACACAAAGGTCTAAAAATGCCCTGTCCTTATACTCCTTCTGTGTGTGCCAAGTAAGTGGCCTTTTTTGACCTTCTCAATGAACTTGGCATTAATATGATGAAGGCTTCCAAGAAAGCATTGTTCAAGAATTTTTAAAATTTAGAATCAACTCTTTATTATTTTCAATAACCGACACAAATTAAAACTCTGGATGTGGTGTCCTTCACATTTGACCTTGACCTTAAATAGCAGAATAACGGCATGAGGGTATCCATGAGGTTATATCCATCACCATCAACAATAGTGTTCAGATTAATGTTTATGTCTGATACTGCAAATTATCCTGATAAATCTTGAGCCCAAGCATGAGTTCAGACCAATTGAAATACCTAATGTCACTAGAACCTGGAAAGAGCTAGTCAGGCTGGTATCTTGTGATCAGGGAATGGTGTATCCTGTGAACCTCGTCAGAGGGGACATAAATTTTTAAATAGGTCAAAAGGTCATCATTTTCGGAAAAACTTTCCTATAGAAAAAAATCTTAAAAGCCAAGAAAAAAAAAAAAAAAAAAAGGGATTGGAGTCAAGGGTCATCACCACTTTAGGAAATCCCTGGGAAAATGTTCTGCTAAGCAAGAAAAAAAGAGGTCAAAGCCATCACTAACTTCTAGTAGTTTCTCATCCAAAACATTCTGACAAGCCCCCCTCCCCAAGGTCATCACTTTCACTTTCAGTGGCTTTAATATCATATTTCAGCTTTTTTGGGGGGGGGGGTGAATGGGAACATTCTGCTTTCAGGTAGGCTAGAAAAGCATGGGCTTATGAATACCCTAGGGGCTCAATCAACTAAACGTTTGCATACAATTGCAAACACATTTTTAAAACTATCCCTGTACACATTTTATTCACTAATGTACTTTTGTTCACATGTTTCCTCATCATACTTTATCTCAACAACTGCTACCCTCATAAATTTAGGAGAACTTCATAAAAAAAATTGTTGTTTTCACAAACAGTCCCAAGCTGGTTTCACCAAGGGAAAAATACACAAGGGTTTGGGACTGATCAACCCTAAAATGCTCCCAATAGCCAAGAGGGAAAAATTAGAAAGAGCCCCTAAAATTGCCAAAGATGCATGCGATTACCAATAAATATATTGAGTATATGATTGCTTTTCTTATCACACTGTATTCACTTACACATTCCACTGCAATAAAACTTTTCACGATTTATTCTGACAAGGGTGGCTGCACCTTGACATTCTTTAGTGTGTGAATCAGACTTACATGTCTGTATTGTCTTTAATAGTAATGGTTGTTAGTATCAGAGCGAGAAAATGTATATCAATTCATTGCAGTGGAATGACAATGTGAAATCAGTGTGATCACTATGAAATACAGTGTTTCACACTATGTGTGTTTCTTCTGGCATGGGTGGCTGTGCCTTAAAACAAATGGCACACAGTGGCTATCTTCTTCATAGGAGATTATTTATGTTCACTGGATACACACAATGGCCAGTACTCTGTTGGCAGAGTTAACTTAAACTCAGGTTTAAATTTGTGGTTTAAGTATGGATAGCCAATTGTTAAATAAATCACTAACAATAGAGATATCATACTTCAGCTCATTTGGCTCTCAAATCATTCATAATTGTCTAGGAAGTATAAATAGATGATTGTCTTCACCATCATTGAATCAGGAAAGATCACAGTTAACATAAGAAACATACAACTTAATAAAAATTTTGATACTTTTGGCTTTCCATACTTAAACCACAACTTTAAACCTGAGTTTAAGTTAAACCTGCTATCAGAATACAGGCATATGTGAACACATTGTGACAAATGAATTTCAGAGTTGCAAGATTCTTAAAGGGATGTTCCAGGCTGAAGATATTTATATCTCAATAAATAGAGTAAAATTCACAGAGCAAAATGCTAAAAATTTGATCAAAATCGAATAACAGATATTAAAGTTATTGAATTTTAATATTTGCATTATTACGGTGAAACAACTCTAAGCATGTCTTTATGAATATTCATCAGGTGGGCTGATGTCATATCCCCACACTTTTTTTGTATTTTATGTTATGAATTAGGTGTATTTAAAAAAAATTCTACCAAGAACTAAAACAATTGGATTGAAAATTTGATAAAGTGCATTATTTATTTATTGATGCAACTTATTTCTTCATAATGGAGACACATCATTTATGAAAAAATGAAACAATTATGATTGCATGTAATAACATAAGAAAAACTAAAGTGGGGATGAGACATCATCAGTCCACCTAATGAATATTCATGAAGACATGCCTTGAACTATATTTCTGGAATAATACAAATCTTAACAAGTGGAATGCCTCTGGCCGTCTCACCTGCATCACGCGGTTCCATATAGCAGCAGTGCTGACTTTGAATACTACTCTAACTCGCACAAGATGTTCAGTGATACATGGTTACTCTTATGTCCACTTTTTATGAACTAGACCAATAAACTTACAGAGATATGATGGTTATTCAACAAAAAACCCCAACATGGCCAAAGTTCATTGACCTTACATGACCTTTGACCTTGATCATGTGACCTGAAACTCGCACAGGATGTTCAGTGATACTTGATTTCTCTTATGTACAAGTTTCATGAATCAGATCCATAAACTTTCAAAGTTTTGATGGTAATTCAACTGATACACCCACTTCGGCCAAAGTTCATTGACCTTTGACCTTGGTCATGTGACCTGAAACGCGCACAGGATGTTTAGTGATATTTGATTACTCATATGTCCAAGTTTAATGAACTAGACTAATAAACTTTCAAAGTTATGATGGTAATTCAACAGATACCCCCGATTTGGCCAAAGTTCATTGACCCTAAATGACCTTTGACCTTAATCATGAGACCTGAAACTTGCACAAAATATTCAGTGATGCTTGATTACTATTATGTCCAAGTTTCATGAATCAGATCCATAAACTTTCAAAGTTATGATGGGAATTCAACAGATATCCCCAATTCGGCCAAAGTTCATTGACCCTAAATGACCTTTGACCTTGGTCATGTGACGTGAAACTCATGCAGGATGTTCAGTGATACTTGATTAACCTTATGTCCAAGTTTCATCAACTAGGTCCATATATTTTCTAAGTTATGATGACATTTCAAAAACTTAACCTCAGGTTAAGATTTCAATGTTGATTCCTCCAACATGGTCTAAGTTCATTGACCCTAAATGACCTTTGACCTTGGTCATGTGACATGAAACTTTAATAGGATGTTCAGTAATACTTGATTAACCTTATGGCCAAGTTTCATGAACTAGGTCCATATACTTTCTAAGTTATGATGTCATTTCAAAAACTTAACCTCAGGTTAAGATTTGATGTTGACGCCGCCGTCGGAAAAGCGGCGCCTATAGTCTCACTCTGCTTCGCAGGTGAGACAAAAATTCAATAAATTTTCAGCATTTTGCTTCAAGATAATTTTACTATATTTACTTAGATATAAAATCTTCAGCCCAGAGTATTCCCTTTAATATGTGTTGACTAAGTGCAGTGGCGGACTGTGACCTGGTAGAGACAAAGCATTGGAGGGGCACAGCATTGTTCACAAACAATACAGTGCCCCTCCAATCAATTGTCTCCTCCGGGTCATGGTCCGCCACTGACTATGTGGACACAGTATGTATATGTTGTTATCACACAGGAGGAGTTAGATCACAAAGTATGAACTGTTTCACTGTGTGGCAACTATGTGTCATTTCAATGTAATACACACATCACATCGAGCCAACATTGTGTTCACATTGTGTTAATACATTTGACATAGAAGTGTTGACTATTTTAGCATACTGTGTTGACTATACATCCTTTCCAGCATGATTTAGACATTTGTTTGGTAAAACTGTCAAATATAAAAACAAAAAGTTTTTTTTCTTATTATGGCCACTTGGGACACCGTAAAAAAAACAAGTGGAATGCCTCTGGCCGTCTCACCTGCATCACGTGATTCAACATGGCAGCAGTGCTGACTTTGAAAACTACTATAACTCGAACAAGATGTTCAGTGATACTTGGTTACTCTTATTTCCATGTTTTATGAACTAGACCAATACACTTTACAGAGATAGGATGGTAATTCAACAAATACACCCAATGTGGCCAAAGTTCATTGACCTTACATGACCTTTGACCTTGATCATGTGACCTAAAACTCGCACAGGATGTTCAGTGATACTTGATTACTCTTATGTTCAAGTTTCATGAATCAGATCCATAAACTTTCAAAGTTATGATGGTAATTCAACAGATACACCCAATTCGGCCAAAGTTCATTGACCTTTGACCTTGGTCATGTGACCTGAAATGCGCACAGGATGTTCAGTGATACTTGATTACTCTAATGTCCAAGTTTAACGAACTAGACCAATAAACTTTCAAAGTTATGATGGTAATTCAACAGATACCCCCAATTCGGCCAAAGTTCATTGACCCTAAATGACCTTTGACCTCAATCATGAGACCTGAAACTTGCACAAAATGTTTAGTGATGCTTGATTACTATTATGTCCAAGTTTCATGAATCAGATCCATAAACTTTCAAAGTTATGATGGGAATTCAACAGATACCCCAATTCGGCCAAAGTTCATTGACCCTAAATGACCTTTGACCTTGGTCATGTGACATGAAACTCATGCAGGTTATTCATTGATACTTGATTACTATTATGTCCAAGTTTCATGAATCAGATCCATAAACTTTCAAAGTTATGATGGTAATTCAACAGATACACCCAATTCGGCCAAAGTTCATTGACCTTTGACCTTGGTCATGTGACCTGAAATGCGCACAGGATGTTCAGTGATACTTGATTACGCTAATGTCCAAGTTTAACGAACTAGACCAATAAACTTTCAAAGTTATGATGGTAATTCAACAGATACCCCCAATTCGGCCAAAGTTCATTGACCCTAAATGACCTTTGACCTTAATCATGAGACCTGAAACTTGCACAAAATGTTTAGTGATGCTTGATTACTATTATGTCCAAGTTTCATGAATCAGATCCATAAACTTTCAAAGTTATGATGGGAATTCAACAGATACCCCCAATTCGGCCAAAGTTCATTGACCCTAAATTACCTTTGACCTTGGTCATGTGACATGAAACTCATGCAGGTTATTCATTGATACTTGATTAACCTTATGTCCAAGTTTCATGAACTAGGTCCATATATTTTCTAAGTTATGATGACATTTCAAAAACTTACCCTCAGGTTAAGATTTTGATGTTGATTCCTCCAACATGGTCTAAGTTCATTGACCCCAAATGACCTTTGACCTTGGTCATGTGACATGAAACTCTGATAGGATGTTCAGTAATACTTGATTAACCTTATGGTCAAGTTTCATGAACTAGGTCCATATACTTTCTAAGTTATGATGTCATTTCAAAAACTTAACCTCAGGTTAAGATTTGATGTTGACGCCGCCGTCGGAAAAGCGGCGCCTATAGTCTCACTCTGCTATGCAGGTGAGACAAAAACTATCAAAAGATATCCTGACCAAATCTGAGTTCTCAATCTTACACAATTAAACTAGAGACACCAGGCCATGCCAAAAAAAAATTATCTATGTTTTTCTACTCTTCTGAACATATTGCTAATTGAGAATAAGGTTTTGTCACCCAAGTGGGAATGCAGATTGCTTTGCTTCGCATACGTTCGTAATTCCGAAGCTTCATTATTCCGAAGGTTTGTTATTCCGAAGATTCGTATTTCCGAAAGTTCATAATTCTGAAGGTTCGTAAGTCCGAAAACAAAATGAGGTTCATAATTCTGGAGGTTCATTAGTCTGAAAACAAAGTGAGGTTCGTAATTCCTAAGGTTCATTAATCCGAAAACGAAATGAGTTCGTAATTCCGAAAGTTCGTTAGTCTGAAATTGTAATGATTAACAAACTTTATTTCGCTTTCGGCCTAACAAACCTTTGGAACATCGAACCTTATTTCGTTTTCGAATTAACGAACCTTCGGAATACTGGCACAAATGTTCGGATTAACGAACCCTTTTACGTTTTCAGATTAACAAACATCGAGGTATAGGCAATTTACGTGTTTCGGAATTACGAAGTGTAACCGCTTTGCTTTACTGCAAACAAAAACATAGGGACTGAGGGCATACTGATTAACCCCCTCCACCTACCCCGGCCAAAGAACAATCCAAAAAGCCTGCTTTGGTTAGGATAAAGATATCTTTGTCACATCTTTGCAATCCAAGGTCATCAAAGGTCATGGCCGTGGATGCTCTTTAAAAATGGAGATGGGGGGGCTTTTACTATTTTTTTATTTCTGCTGTAATATAGAAATGTGTCCTTAAGGATTATACCCTTGTCTTAAGAAAACAAAAATCAAGACCAGGATCTCATTCATAAAGACTTGTTTTAATAACAAATGCCAAATTTTGATAACAAGTTTACTATTGGCCAAATTTCAAAAGCTTTAAACTACTATTGCAAATTTGTTATCATAACAAGTTTTATGAAACAGGCCCCTGGTAAGGATGTGTTCAAATGACTTTGACATTCCTAGTTCCTCATAATTTTGATACATACAGAAATGTCAATACTGCTGACAGCAACAAAATTGTTGAGACCTATGATGTGTCTACATGGATTTGACGTTCTAAGAAGAGCTTCACATCGTTGATGTAAAAAAATAAATTCATGAGTTATAAATACTGTTTATGCATTAAGATGTAGTCAAGTTGCTTGAATATAACAAGATCATCATGTTGTTGACAAGTCAAGATGTGTCATGGTTCCTTTGACATCCTCACAGTAAATTGCAGGATTCC
Source organism: Lytechinus variegatus (assembly GCF_018143015.1). Classification (NCBI taxonomy): domain Eukaryota; kingdom Metazoa; phylum Echinodermata; class Echinoidea; order Temnopleuroida; family Toxopneustidae; genus Lytechinus; species Lytechinus variegatus. The sequence continues at coordinate 33,181,400 of NC_054749.1, forward strand.
AGCTTCCTCAAATCCTCATGTTGATGCATACAGATGTGTTCACACTTTCAAGATCCTCATTTCAATGAACCACACGTTTTCCTTATGGCTTCAACTTTTGTACGTCCTCATAACATTGATGCACATAGTTATGTTCACATTGCTTCATCTTGTTATGATACAATGTGTGTGAGAAAAGTTTCAGTTTCCTACAGCATTATCTTTGACAGTCTGAAACCCTGACATTGCTGAGAAGTATCGATCATTGGCTTCCTTGGCTTTGATCTCATTGGCATGGGGATTCACTATCTCAAGACCCTGTATGATGGAAAACAAAATGGAAAGATAGAAATAACTAAGAAAAGCTTGCAATTTTTCAATGATATTAAGCAGAATAACAGTCGAATGGGTCTATTTCAAAGGATTCCTATACAAATACCCTCACATAGCATTACATTAATAACATTATGAATAACCACTGAAAGGTCAGGCTGACCATTTGTGTGTAGTGATATACATGCCTTTTCATGTGCAGTGAAGGTATGTAAACCTATCATCACTTTGGTTACTTCAGTGTCTTTTCCTTTAGATTTTTTATAAATTACCTTTAAAATGACAATCACTTTGAATGAGTCACCATGAGCAGAGTGTAAAGTGTATTTTTTGTTCAAAGATAAAATTACAGTACTAAAATTCTTTATATTATCTGAAAGAATGGTTTTGTTTGAACAAGAATATGACTTCTCACCTGTAACGGCGTGAAGGCAACACTAGATGCAGTACCAGCTGTCTCTCGTCCTCTAACCGTTGATCTCCCACCATGCATCTGCTGTCGATGTAGTTGTCTCTGTATAAAGTAGGTATAAAATAGATATATTCAACAACAATAATATTTGAATAAAAAAAATACTTGTATTCGCTCTGCGAACTGCTCAAGATGCAGATTACTATCATTCGAACTATCCTGGTCGACAAGCATTTCAAACAATTTCTGACAGATAGCCATTTACTATACTTTGGTTAAATGTTGCACAATGTTGATAAATTTCTTGCTAAAGGAAATTAAAGCCATCACTGGGATATAAATCCTTGACCATCTGACTACCAGATGAAAGTCAGAACTACTACCACAATACATCTGTGTTGTCCCCATATGGTTCAACTGACAATTTTATCAATAAGGTTAGTCTTCTTTAAGACACTATTGCATGACTGATTATCCCAGTGGGATTGGTTGCTCTGATTGGCCTAGGTCCTGAGGAGAAACGTATCTATAAATGCAGGTATCTACTTTGACCAGTGGGTGTTTCATAAAGCTGTTCGTAAGATACGAATAACTTTACGAACGACTGGTGATCCTTTCTTTTGCTCTGCGATATCCCTATGTAATTGAGTTATGACCCAAGAACATGTTCCAGTCGTGCATAAAGTCTTTCGTAACTTTACGAGCAGCTTTATGAAACACCCACCTGATCTTCTATGTCCAACTCCTCTCCCCCTCCACTTCATGACATCTCTCTAACATACCTGTAAACTCTTGGATATTTTGACCTGTGTCTTGTTGTCTACTTGAGCAGCTCGCACCCTTCCTGTGCCACTTTTGCCAACCTGTCCCAGAGAGAATCCCAAGTCTTCTTGGTAAGCATCTTCTTCAATCTCTGCAAAGTTCATTCTATTCGCTTGTTTTCTCATGTCAGTCATGCCAAGCTTGTCTTTCATTTTCCGCACTCTGCATTGAAAGAAAAAGAAGAAATTGTCAGTATCATTAAATATTCAATTGATCCTCTTCATATCAAACAATTTAAGTTTACATACATGTATTATATTTCTCAACAGTGTACAACAGATTTGCTTTGAAAATAATAATAAAAAAAAATAGAATTTAATTCGTCATGCGGACGAATTAGGTGGTCTGTCTTTATACTCGCCATCTTGATCACTATTACCATGTTCATGCAGATCAATGTGATCTTCATGATGACGACTGAATGTTGATTATGAATAGAATACTTGTGAAAGACGGGAGATGATAAAGCACTGTAAAAGAGTCTCTTTGATGTATGACAATACATGTGATTAAAAAAAGTAATCATAATCTGTTTTATCTTGCTAAATTTTAACGTTTGTACCTTTAAATTATCATAAAGGATCATGTACGAGGTGGTAAAAAGAAAAAAAAATCATCTTGTTAACCCCAGGATTCGAACCTGCGCCCCCGAGAAAGCAAGTCAAATGCGTTATCCATTGAGCCACGATATTCCGCATAGAGATTACACGTAAGCAATTTTGAGAATTACAATTCCAATTTTGCAAGCGAAATACGGGCATGATCCCGGCATCTGATCAAAAAATGGAGGGCACACTGGCAAAAGCTTATAATCTCAGCTACAACATACTAAAAGCTCAGGGAAAACTGACAAGAAAAAATGGAGATATGGCTCACGAAATAGAGGAATGTCGAATCTAGTTTTGAGAAAAAGTCATGTCCCATAGAGATTACACGCAAAACACATGTGATATGAAAAAAGCAATTATAATCTGTTTTATCTTGCTAAATTTAAACTTTTATACCTTTTAATTATCATAAAGGATCATGTAAGAAGTGGCAAAAAGAAAAAAATGAAAAAAAAATCATCTTGTTCACCACAGGACTCGAACCCGCGCCCTTAAGAAAGCAGTCAAAGCCACGATATTCCCCATAGAGAATACACGTAAGCAATTTTGAGAATTACAAGTCCAATTTTGCAAGCGAAATACGGGCATGATCCCGGCATCTGATCAAAAAATGAAGGGCACACTTGCGAAAGCTTAGAATCTCAGCTACAACATACTAAAAGCTTAAAGAAAACTGACCAGAAAAAATGGAGATATGGCTCACGAAATAGAGGAATGTCGAATCTAGTTTTGAGAAAAAGTCATGTCCCATAGAGATTACACGCAAAACACATGTGATATGAAAAAAGCAATTATAATCTGTTTTATCTTGCTAAATTTAAACTTTTATACCTTTTAATTATCATAAAGGATCATGTAAGAAGTGGCAAAAAGAAAAAAAATGAAAAAGAAATCTTGTTCACCACAGGACTCGAACCCGCGCCCTTAAGAAAGCAGTCAAAGCCACGATATTCCCCATAGAGAATACACGTAAGCAATTTTGAGAATTACAAGTCCAATTTTGCAAGTGAAATACGGGCATGATCCCGGCATCTGATCAAAAAATGAAGGGCACACTTGCGAAAGCTTAGAATCTCAGCTACAACATACTAAAAGCTTAAAGAAAACTGACCAGAAAAAATGGAGATATGGCTCACGAAATAGAGGAATGTCGAATCTAGTTTTGAGAAAAAGTCATGTCCCATAGAGATTACACGCAAAACACATGTGATATGAAAAAAACAATTATAATCTGTTTTATCTTGCTAAATTTAAACTTTTATACCTTTTAATTATCATAAAGGATCATGTAAGAAGTGGCAAAAAGAAAAAAAATGAAAAAAAAATCATCTTGTTCACCACAGGACTCGAACCCGCGCCCTTTAGAAAGCAGTCAAAGCCACGATATTCCCCATAGAGAATACACGTAAGCAATTTTGAGAATTACAAGTCCAATTTTGCAAGCGAAATACGGGCATGATCCCGGCATCTGATCAAAAAATGAAGGGCACACTTGCGAAAGCTTAGAATCTCAGCTACAACATACTAAAAGCTTAAAGAAAACTGACCAGAAAAAATGGAGATATGGCTCACGAAATAGAGGAATGTCGAATCTAGTTTTGAGAAAAAGTCATGTCCCATAGAGATTACACGCAAAACACATGTGATATGAAAAAAACAATTATAATCTACCTTATCTTGTTAATTTAAACTTTTATACCTTTTAATTATCATAAAGGATCATGTAAGAAGTGGCAAAAAGAAAAAAAAAGAAAAAAAAATCATTTTGTTCACCGCAGGACTCGAACCCGCGCCCTTTAGAAAGCAGTCAAAGCCACGATATTCCCCATAGAGAATACACGTAAGCAATTTTGAGAATTACAAGTCCAATTTTGCAAGTGAAATACGGGCATGATCCCGGCATCTGATCAAAAAATGGAGGGCACATTTCCAAAAGCTTAGAATCTCAGCTACAACACCTTTATTGTGGATTAGCACACCTTGTGTTGCTCTCCACAGGGCTCTTAGTTTTTAGCTATTTTCACTGTGTTAATTATATAGCTGTTATTTGTATTTGTTGGTACTAGTCTCAGCAAGTTGTCAAGGTGCTGCTAGACCATTTTCATAACATTTTTGCATGTTTTAATGTATCTTTACTGCATTTAAATTTTTGGCAGCATTGCATATCGTAGTCAAGGCAAGAAGCCATGGCTGCCTATACATGATGTACATTGTAAGTATTGTGTACTGTGTACTTCAATACATGTTATATAAGCCTTTTGTGTAACTTAGAGTTGAACCAGAACTTGTACACAATGGGATTCTTTCATCTGAGCTTGCTTGTTCCTGTGTGTCTTATTGTTTGCCTGAATGGGACTGAGCACTTCATTGAAAAGCCATTTGGTCATCCTTTAGTACAGCAACCCCTCACTAGAAAACAATTTCTACAGAGAAGGATCTCCTACAACTCGAACTGTGATGCTACCTTCCAGCTTGAGTTACTTAAAAATGGAGACATTGAGCCAAATCCTGGTCCTGAAGGGCAACCGTCTAAGATATCACTCACTCCTGGAACTAGCGATGTTCGCTCCAATGAGGTTTCTTCTGAACCCAAAGTGAAGTATACTTCAACGGAGCTTCTTCAATGGAAAGACTGTAAGTTACCAATATCGAATAGTTTACGTCAGACGATTATATCTCTTGGAATTAATAAGCGTAAGAAGAAAACCCGAAGGGGAACACATGGCAGTCACCATAAGCGTAAGAGGACTTCTTCCTGCGAACATTATTCTATTCCTGTTGTTTTTCGGCCACGTGCAGACCTACCAGCTCAGCCACAGAATGAAGTATGTTTAAATCAACGACAGGGAAACCTGACTGTTGTGAAAACTGTTCCTCATTTCACCAAGCTGTGTATCTTGAACATGAGATCGGTCAGGAATAAGTCTTCAGCATTCACTGACTTTGTTCTTGAAAATGACTTTGACATCATAGCTATATGTGAAACTTGGTTGAGAGATGGTGACAACGCTGTTATTAGTAGAATCACTCCAGATGGTTACAGCTTTGAGCATCGATCAAGAGGAGAGAAGCCAGGGGGAGGAGTTGGTCTGTTGTTTAAATCTTCCTTGTCCATAACTGTTCAGCAGGTTACACCATACAGATCCTTTGAATGTCTTCATGTATTGGTTTCAAGTGACTCCCGTTCAGTTAGACTTATTGTAATTTATCGTCCAGAAGTTTCTGACGACCAAGGACGCCACCTACCTTTTAGCATATTCCTCGAAGAGTTTAGTACGCTGTTAGATGCATACCTTCTTTGTCCGTCTGAAATCTTGATTACAGGAGATTTCAATATTTGGGTTGATGATAGAACTGACAGAAACGCAAGACAGTTTCTAGATCTGTTATTTATGTTTGGGATGAAGCAACATGTTCAGGAATCGACTCATCGCTATGGACATACCTTAGATCTTCTTATATCTCGAGAATCAGAAAATGTCCTCTCAGATGTCGCCATTCTTCCGGGACTATCGGATCACTTTGCAATTCAGTGCAACTTGCTTTTAAGGAAACCTAAAGCTGTTCGTCAATCAATCGTCACACGAAACTTAAAACTGATGGATCGTGCAAAGTTTCAAACCGGTGTCCATGCAGCGTTATCGTCCATCGATTTTGAACACAACGACGTTTCTTCATGTGTCAACCATTATGAGAACTCTCTACATAGTTTACTTGATCAGCTTGCTCCAAAGAAGACTCGAACAATCGTTATCAAGCCTCGGGCACCATGGATGACTGATGACATTCGTAGTGCAAGGCGTCTTCGACGTCGACTTGAGCGGCGTTGGAGATCTTCTAGAAATCCTGCTGACCGACTTCTATATGTGGAGCAGAAGCAACATGTGTCTCAAATGATGGACTAAGCACAGAAACGGTATTATTCTTCTTCCATTGCAGATTGTTCAGGAAACCAGAGACGTTTGTTTAAAATTGTTAACAAATTATTAGACAGGAAGAAGGATCCCATATATCCTAACACAGATAATGATCATGATCTAGCGAATCGTTTTTGTAATTATTTTGTAGGTAAAATAAGAGGTATCCAAGAAGAATTAGCCACTCTTAGTTTTAACACAAGTACTGATGCCTTTTCAAATATTGTTCCTATCACTGCCACTGGTATGTCTGAATTTGCTCCTGCCACAATTATTGAAATTAGGAAAATTATCATGAATTCCCCTGTATCTTCATGTGGTTTAGATCCTATACCCACTTGTCTAATTAAAGAATTTGTCAGTGACTTTGCTCCTTACATCACTGACATAGTTAATATGTCCTTGAAGTGTGGATCATTTCCTGAATGTTTGCAGCATGCCATTATCAAACCCCTACTGAAAAAACACTCACTTGACAGACAAGATTTGAAGAATTATAGACCAGTAGCAAATCTGAAATACCTTGGCAAACTGATCGAAAGAGTTGTTTCAAATCGACTACAAACTTACATGAAGAATGAAAATTTGCATAATCCTTTCCAGTCAGCATACAGGGAGATGCATAGTGTGGAAAGTGCTTTGTTACGGGTAACCAATGATATACTTACTGGTATGGATAATGGAAACGTTACAGGTTTGGTATTGCTTGATCTCAGCAGTGCCTTTGATACTGTTAATCATCGCATTTTGTCTTATAGATTGAAAGAAATAGGTCTAAGTGGTATAGTTTTAAGGTGGTTTGAGTCTTATCTTTGTCATAGATCACAAGAAGTTTGTATACATGATGCTCACTCTGCCTCAGTAAGTATAGATTTTTCGGTCCCGCAGGGATCTGTTCTCGGTCCGCAACTTTTTAATATTTACACACTACCCATTCAACATATTGTACAGAGACATAGTGTCAGTTATCATATGTATGCGGATGACCTACAACTTTATTTCACTTGCAGACCAGTTCAAACGGAAATAGATGAAAATGTACAAAAACTGGAAAACTGTATAGCTGATATAAGGAACTGGATGATTGAGAGTCACTTAAAACTAAATGATGCAAAGACAGAATTCATTTTATTTGGTAACAGAATACAGCTTAGTAAAGTTCATATATCTCATGTCCAAGTTGGCTCTGCCCGTGTAACTTCTGTACATCAGGCTAAGAATCTTGGAGTACTATTTGATTCTGCCATGTCATTTGAGTCTCACGTTTCGAATTGTGTGAAACTAGCTAATTGTAATCTTCGAAATATCCGTACAATTAGACAATATCTCTCACCTCAATCCACCCAACAGTTAGTACATGCTTTCGTTACCTCACATCTTGACAATTGCAATTCTTTACTCTTTCGTTTACCCGCCAACCAAGTTAACAGACTACAAAAAGTCCAAAATACTGCTGCTCGCCTTGTGACCAAATCAAGAAGATCCTCACGTATCACTCCTATCCTAAAATCCCTCCACTGGCTCCCTGTTCAACAGCGTGTAATCTACAAAATTCTCCTCTTAACCTATCGTGCACAAAATAATCTAGCTCCTGATTACATCTCATCGCTTCTGTTAACCCATTCCTCAGGTCGTTCTGGTTTGCGTTCTTCAAATAATGTAAGGCTCAAAGAAATACGTACTAAACGAAGTTGGGGGGATAGAGCATTTTCATCTGCTGCACCTTTTTTGTGGAACAGGTTACCGCTATCTATTCAGAAAGCTAATACTATTTCTACATTTAAGGCAGCACTTAAAACTCACCTGATGCTTAATGCATACTGCTAAATCATACCAGCAGTTTACAGTCTAGTTCTTTATTCTTATGTTTAGTTTGTTAATTTTTCTTTTGTTATTTGTTATTTGTATGCGCCTTGAGCATCTCTTAGAGATGGATATGTTGCGCTTTATAAATATTGTTATTATTATTATTATTACAACATACTAAAAGCTTAAAGAAAACTGACAAGAAAAAATGGAGATATGGCTCACGTAATAGAGGAATGTCGAATCTAGTTTTGAGAAAAAGTCATGTCCCATAGAGATTACACGCAAAATGAAGAAAAATGACATGCCTCTTTTCATCGCTGTTTTACGCAATGATGCGTTTCTCAAAACGAAGATTCATGTTAACTGAGGAGAAAGAGTACATTCTAAACTACAACATATCGAAATCTGGGCGAAAAACGATCTATATTTGAGAAGTTACAGCCAAATTATTGGTCATAGAGAGCCAAATTGGGTATCAAATTGCTCAAAATTATATTATCAATGCAATGGTGTAAAAAAAAAACGGTGTTTTTGCACTGTGTTAAGGCATTACGCGCGGAAACGCGCGCGCATGCGTGTGCGCGCGCAAATTTTTGAAATGCTTAAAATGACCTGAAACGTACTCTAGTTTGGTCAAAAAGTGATTTTGAGCATTTTGAAATTTTGACGCGCGCGTACGCGTGCGTCGTGACCTCCAGGTGACCTTTGATGACATGACCTGATGACCTTTGACCTGAAGTTGATGTGATGTTAATTTAATTGATTTTTGATAATTGATAATGGAGATATGATTGATAATGTGATTTTACAAAATGGCGCCTAGATGACGTCATCATGACCTGATGACCTTGAAAAGCTTATTTTGACGTGTCCATGATAGATCCTATAAATGACATGAAATTCAATGAAATTGATTAAGTCCATTTTGAGATAACTTGGCGACAAGAAAATCCGTAAAAATAAATAAATAAAGAAATAAAAAGAAAATTCTGACGAAATTAAGAGGTGATCTGTCAAAGACAGACCACCTAATAACATGTTCATTCATATGGTTATATAAGGTTGAATTATACATTAGTTTGATTATTTTCTTTTGGCATACAATTGTTGTTAATTCTTAACATCTTGGACTTGACCATTAATCAATGCGATGACAAACATAGGTTCTTGTATCTATTAGTCTAAAAAGAAAGAAAAAAAAAAACCCTCACATACCTTCTTCCTCCTCTCTTTTTCCTTGGTTGATCAAGAGGGACAGGTAAAGCTTTGATTTGTTTGGGTGGAGGAGGCTCCTGCATCTTGGCAAGTTTTCTTTCAATCTCTGCTCTGAGATTTAATCCCATCGTACCTATAGGACTCTCATGAAAGCTATCAATTCTTGAGGCTAGAGTGCACTTGGCCGACACCAGACGAGCAGCCTGTTTCCTCATGTCCTAGCAAATAAATCAAAAGTATCATTAGAACGTATTTTTATTTTCAATCTAAGAATCCATTCTCACTATCACTGGCCCGTTTCCTTACATGCTATAAAACATGAACATCATAATGTACAATGTAAGATAAGGGTGCTTATTTTCCTCATTACTCACTAACTATACATTTTCTACCAAAACCATTGGCATGGAACAATACTTTGTGGACATTTAATTGGATATGTTCAGACTCATTAGGGATTTCTCGCACTATTACACACGACAGGTTAAAGATCATAGAAAATGTATTTCAAATGCCCAAAGAAGTCTTTGTCGAAAATTGGTGAATCACAACAGCAGTTTCGTCTAGGGGAACTTTTCAAGAAAGGATTTGTTTTACCCGACAATCACCATAGTGACAATACCTCTCGGCCAATCAGAATCAAGAAAAGTTGTCAGATCTGACCACTTGTCGGACAAAAATGTTGATGAAACACTCCCCTAAACTCTGAACAAAAGATGTAGAGTTAGGGTCAGGGTTGAGGTTGCAATAGGGTTTTATGTTTCCGAGAGTAGAAATTGGTCATTTGAATAGTGTGTGGAATTCAGAGCGGAGCGGTTGTTGCCAGAGCAATCGTCATGGAACCCTACCAATTAATAAGAGTACAACTAACCTGGGGTGTTGCTTGAACAATGTCACTGTAATAGATATATCCAGTATGAGGCAAGACAGCAGAACTAGAGAACCCTGAGAGAGTCTTGCGTTGAGCTCCTAATACTAATACATTACAGGAAGGCATCTTAGAGAGATTGGTTAGACCACCAGCAACACCTAAACAAGGAATAGATAAGGAATAATAATAATGAAAAATTGAAACGAAATGAAAATCCTTTTTTATTATTTGAAATAGAAATCTGAAATAGAAATCTGAAATGGAAATGCTCTGAAAATTCATTCTGCCCAATTAATTGCGAGCCTAGCAGTCACTGTGCAGCACCAGATCAGGGTTGCTCTATCCCTTAAATCTTTGAACGACAAACAGGGTATAGAAGCAACTCCCATCTTTTAACAACTTTTGGTCTTAGATGCAATTGGGGCTCAAACTCCTGACTTCCCGGTTGTGAGACAGACACTCTACCAACTGAGCAAACGCACTGCTTAAAGGCCTGGTCCCACTGGCCGACATACACAAATTTTTTTCATAATGGATACAGCAGACAAGCAAAAATTCGGGGTAGCTCCATGCGTTTTCATCCGCTCCAGACAATGGACAAAATAGGCGAACAATGAAATCATAGTGGACGGATGCGCAATAGATAAAGAGCGTATGGAACATGTATGCAATGAGTACACAATGGATACACCTTTTCCAACGGATGGCAAGATTCTTTTCCGCTGTAAATCCTCTCTGCATCCGTAAGTGCAGTGGGACCAAGCTTTAAGCAAAACTAAATTGGGTTTCCATGAAAGGAGACAATTTTTGCTCACCTAGTGCAAAAAGTCAGGTGCCAATGAAATCATTAACAAGCCAGTGTTGATATTTGTGCAGAATAGATGAGATGAAATGCACACTACATCATCTTTATTGAATCAATCCAATATCTTACCACATGCGACCCAGCCCAAAACAAATGATAATGTCATCAATGTTCTTCGTAACAAGAAAAACATGTTTATAACAAAATTAAGCAAACAGATATTCAGTAAGAAAACTATAGTTTGTCACCCTTCAATTAAAATATGAAATTATAAAATTCATCTAGTAATGATACAAGAGTTTCTTTCATCCCCCCCCCCCCTTTTTTTGATTGCTGAGATTTCAAAATGGTGAATTACATGTAGCACATGCAAATGCCTTTTTTTTTAATAAAATCATTTCTAGAAATTCTTCTTGATTTAAGGTCAATAAGATTTGTTTAGTTGATCAGTTCTAACAAGTTTTCTGACATTTTTAAGCGTAGGAATAATGAGCTGCTTTTCTAAAGTATATCTACATAAAATAATTGCAACGTCACTTTGGCCAACATATGATACACCCTAAAAACACTAAAAACTTTTGACTTACCCATAAGTTTAGCAGCAGTTGAGGCACCAACAATGATAGAAAGATTAGGAGCAATAAAAGACATCCTTGATTCAACATAGGTGAAGATGTCTGTCTTTGCTTGCTTCAAATCAAAGGCCTGAAGGAAAATAATTTAAGCAAACACAAAAACAAATTGACAAATGAAAACATCCATGATTAGAAATCATCAGTAAGTAAATCAACATAACATATTATCTACACTAAATATAGTATAAAAAAAAACATGAAAAATTCAGACCACAAATTTGAGAAATTACTGGATAAAATAATTCTCATCCAATTCACAGATTGCAATTATACCACGGAAGAAGAAAATCCTTGGGACACTTAATATTTTTTAAGAAAAAAAAAAGCTTTAAGAAAAAGAGGCGGGTTAATTACACTTTTAAAGTTGCCAAAAATTGTACAAAAACTCTTTATCCTGGAGTCTCAACCAAATAAATCATTTCAGGTACTATATACTACAGTACTATGAATTTACATCTGATTTTTAGGTGGTCTGTCTATGACAGATCACCTATTGTTTTCGTCAGAATTTTCTTTCTTTATTTTTGACACCTAAGTTTGTCGCCAACTTTTCTCGAAATTGGCTGAATCAATTTTGCTGATTTTTTCGTCCTATATAGAATCTATCATAGAGACGGCAAAATAAGCTTTTCAAGGTCATATGGTCATGATGACGTCATCTACGCGCCATTTTGTAAAATTCTTCATTTGATCATATCTTCATTATCAATTATCAAAAATTAACAATATTTACATGACATTAATTTCATGTCAAGGGTCAACTGTCAATGTCATCAAAGGTCAAGTAAAGGTCATGACGCGCGCGTACGCGCGCGTCAAAGGTAAAAAAATCGTCCAAATGACCTAAAAAAAAATTTGGGTACGTTTCAGGTCATTTTAAGCATTTCAAAAATTTGCACGTGCGCACATATGCGCGTGTGTTTCCGCGCGTTACACCTTAACGCAACGCAGAAAAACCGTTTCTTTTAATATCATTGCATTGCTAATAAAATTCTGAGCAATTTGATACCTTGATCAACCTTCTACAACCATTAATATAGAAATTAACACCCATTAAAGTTTGCAGCACGTGTGCGCGCGAGCTCTCACTATATAGTCCAGTCATTTTAAATTTTCACTTGGAACAAATTGCAACAGAATTTATTTCAATGCAGAACGTTTCTTTGAGGTCCATAGAAGACCATACTAAAAGTCCCAGAAAATCCGAATAGGGGAAAGTGTTCTAATTTGCATAAACATAATGGTTAATTTTGGTCATATTCGCTCATTAAGTTTACGTAGCAGACGACGCCAGTGTATACTATGTACTCAGACCCGATTACAAATCATATCAATTCCGGCCTCGATATACTATAAACATTGACTTCCTCAAACTATCGCTGTATCATAAATATCAGTAAGCAAAGATTTATACCACAAGAACATTGTTACTATTGATATTAAATACATAAATTCGATTCTGTTTGGACTGTATTAATTGTTTAACATGAAAGGGTCTAGGCACGGAAACTATCATATGCTAGTCACGTGACATTGTACACCAAAATAATGACATTTTCTGCTTGCTCGATCTCAAAGTTCAAGAGAAAAATAAGATGTATAGCTATTAGACCTGCCACATCTACTGTATACCAAAGTAGCACTTTTTTCCGTATTTTGCCAATTTATGGGAAAAATCTGTCAATTTGGAGCCCCTGAAGAGGGAAGGGGTCGATGCGCCGTATTTTGCCAATTTATGGGAAAATCTGTCAATTTGGAGTCCCTGAAGAGGGAAGGGTCGATGCGCTGATAGACTAAACCTACTCATCTTTAAGTTTCAAATAATAAAAGTGACTTAACCATATAGCAGAAATGCCTTTTGCCCGAATGGGGGGGGGGTCAAAAACTGCAATTTTGAGACTTCGGGAACCCCTAAGGGAGGTATAGGCTTTGCTGAGCCAGAACTTCTTATGTAGCTGATATAAAGGATTTTTTTTTTAATCTCCAAGTGGTTACGAAACAATGAAAGTGGTTTGCTATAAAACATTCTTGCAGCAATGAGGGCTCCGAATTGATAGATTTTTCCATAAATAGGCAAAATATGGAAAAGGGATGGTTGACTTTGGCAAACCCCTGAGAGGTAGGGTTTGCTGTGCCAGCACTTCTTTGTATGTAGCTGATGGAGGAAAATCTAATTTTGTATCTCCAAGTGGTTCCAAAGAATAAAAGTGGTCTACTGCAAAGGGGGGAAACGCCTTTTACCTCATTGGGGCTCCAAAATTTTACAAGAAATGGGTAAAATACGCTTAAGGGGTGGGGTGATTTCAGCAGCTCCCTAAAGGATGTAGGCTTTGATGTGCCAGCACTTCTTTATACGTAGCACATAGACAAAAGACTACTCTTTTGTTTCCAAGTGGTTTTAAAACACTAAAAGTGGCTTACACTGTAGCAGAAACATCTTTTTGCCTCAATGAGGGCTCCGGATTTATAGATTTTTCCATGAATTGGCAAAATATGGAAAAGGGGTGATTGACTTTAGCGAACCCCGCAGGGGATAGACTTTGCTGTGCCAGCACTTCTTTAAATTTAGCTGATAGAAGAAAATCTATTTTTCCATCCCCAAGTGCTTACAAAACAATTAAATCGGTTTACTGCAAAGGGGAAACGCCTATTGCCTCAATGGAGCTAAAATTTGTGCGAATTTTCCAAGAAATGAGCAAAATACAAAAAGGGGTTGGTGACTTCAGAAGACCCCTGAAAGGGTAGGCTTTGATGTGCCATCACTTCTATATGTAACTCAAAGAGAAAAGCCTGCTCTTTTGCCTCCAAGTGATTTCTAGACAATAAAAGTTTTTTTTCTTTGTAGCAAAACACCGCGTTGTCACATTGGGGGCTCCAAAAAGCACGATATTTTTAATAGTTGAGCTACGGATAAGGGGGTAACTTTGACAAGCTATTGCGGGACTATGCTGTGATGTTCTTGAACGTAATTGCATATGCATCCTCTAACTTTTTCTAAGAAATTTCATTAACATAAAAGTTACTTTCAAATGAAGAAAAAGCCCTTTTCCCACATATCAATTTAAGTAATATACACATTTGTATCGCTAGACGTCATTGTATTTACGCGTGTTAGTCACACCAACAAAGGCGAGGCAAGACCGATTTAGTTTATTGTACTATCTTCAAAGGCATCCAAGCGATCGCGTTGTAGTCGATATAAAAGGGTGACTGGACACGGAGGTTGGTTTTTGGTGTCACTTTATCGCAATATCGCATAATACATTCGGATGTATTTGCCCTTAATCTAAGCAAGTTAAGACATTAATACTGTTATGAAGCATATCAATTTTTTCGTTGATATATCCCCTTTCTTGTCGAATGCTGATATTTTACATTAGTTGTTGATGCTAATGTTAAAACAGAAAGATTTCAATGCACATGCAAATTTTTGACCAAAAACACGAAAATTTTGGCATAATTTCTCACATTTTTCGAAAAATATGAAACGGACAGTTCCGGAAACGATTGCAACCGATTTATGATATCTTAATCATAGTGAATTGCGTATTCATTTCAAGATTTTTCCATTATCTGTACAAAAAATATTAAGGATAAGGCATATCAATTAATTTTGGCAGCCATCTTGGATTTATGCAAATTAGATGCCTTTCCCCTATTCGGAAAGTTTGGGACTTTTAGTATGTTGTACTAGGGACCTTACAGAAATGCATTGTGATAAAAAAAATTCTGTTGCAATTTGTTCCAAGTTTGGTCAAAATTTGGGCTAAAATGACTGGGCTAATAGGCCATATATGGGCAAAAACATGCCTATTGAAAATTTACTGTAGCTCTGTAAATAGTCCGTTGACCCCCTTTTTTTTTTCATATATCGATAGAGTATGAGTTGTAGATTTGATTTCATGTCATCAATATCCCTAAATTATATCATGACGTCATCAAAAGGGCGCCTAAACTAAAAATTTCATTTTTTCAAAAATGACGTCATCAAATTTATGCAAATTTGGTTGTAACTTCTCGAATATAGATCGTTTTTCGCCCAGATTTTGATATGTTGTAGTTTAGAATGTACTCTTTCTCCTTAGTTAACATGAATTTTCGTTTTGAGAAACGCATCATTGCGTAAAACAGCGATGAAAAGAGGCATGTCATTTTTCCTCATTTTGCGTGTAATCTCTATGGGACATGACTTTTTCTCAAAACTAGATTCGACATTCCTCTATTTCGTGAGCCATATCTCCATTTTTTCTTGTCGGTTTTCCCTGAGCTTTTAGTATGTTGTAGCTTAGATTCTAAGCTTTCGGAAGTGTGCCCTCCATTTTTTGATCAGATGCCGAGATCATGCCCGTTTTTCACTTGCAAAATTGGAATTGTAATTCTCAAAATTGCTTACGTGTAATCTCTATGGGGAATATCGTGGCTCAATGGATAACGCACTTGACTTGTGTTCTCGGGGGCGCAGGTTCGAGTCCTGGGGGTGAACAAGATGATTTTTTTTTCCTTTTTTTTTTCTTTTTGCCACCTCTTACATGATCCTTTATGATAATTAAAAGGTATAAAAGTTTAAATTTAGCAAGATAAAACAGATTATAATTGCTTTTTTCATATCACATGTGTTTTGCGTGTAATCTCTATGGGACTTGACTTTTTGTCAAAAATAGATTCGACATTCCTCTATTTCGTGAGCCATATCTCCATTGTTTCTTGTCAGTTTTCCCTGAGCTTTTAGTATGTTGTAGCTGAGATTCTGAGCTTTCGGAAATGTGCCCTGCATTTATTGATGAGATGCCGGGATCATGCCCGTATTTCGCTTGCAAAATTGAAATTGTAATTCTCAAAATTGCTTACGTGTAATCTCTATGGGGAATATCGTGGCTCAATGGATAACGCATTTGACTTGCTTTCTAAAGGGCGCAGGTTCGAGTCCTGGGGTAAACAATTTTTTTTCTTTTTACCACCTCGTACATGATCCTTCATGATAATTTAAAGGTAAAAAAGTTAAAACTTAGCAAGATAAAACAGATTTTAATTACTTTTTTTCATATCACATGTATTGTCATACATCAAAGAGACCCTTTTACATGACATATATGTCTATCTCTCTGTCAAATATATATCTACATGTTTGAATATGTCTCTCTCTCTCACCCTATCTATCCATATATATGTCTATCTACCTACTTTGCATATGTATCTGTCTATCTATCTCTCTCTCTGTCAATATATCAATCTGTTTAGATATGTATATCTATCTATCTTTCTATATATCCATCTATCTATCTGCCTGTCTATCTATCTTTCTATATGTATGTCGGTCTGTCTGGCTATCTATCTATCTATCTATATATCTATCTATCCATCTGTCTATTTCTATTTTATATATATATATATATCTATTTCAATATGTCTATCTTTCTATATCAACCTATCTGTCTCTATCTCTCAATCTATCTATATGTCTGTCTATCTATGTTTTATTAATATAACCACCTTTCATTTATCTCTCAATCCATCACTTGATCTATCCATCGCGCCATCCATCAATATATATAGTCATGATCTATCTTCTATATATCTGTGTGAATATGTATGTCTGACGATTGTCATCACCACATTAATAATCACATTGAGCAATGGTCAAAATTTATTCTTAGGGTGTCTAGAATCAAGATTATCAATCATATTTAAGTGATTCATTTTATACATTAGCCGACTCTGAATGAAAAATCATGACAGACCACCTAATTCGTCCGCATGACGAATTAAATTCTAGTTAATTTTATTTTTTCGAGGGGGGGGGAGATGATTGAAAGGTTGGTTCTGGTGGGATATGCCAATGTCACTTTCATTCTACATACATAAAGGTATCAATATCATTTAGAATAGAAAGATTAAATGAGAACAAAGTTTGAAATTTAATATTTATTTTATGAGTAATTTGGAGGGAGAGATTACAGGAGATCCCGCCCGCGCATGCACAGTCATCATTCAAAGCATCAAATATGACTCCTGATAAAACAGCAAGAAAGATTAAACTAAGATGAGAACAAGTTAGAGCTAATTTTGCCCTTGAGTAATGGGAGGGAGTGGGGGGCCTGTAATCTCTCCCTCCAAATTACTCATAAAATAAATATTAAATTTCAAACTTTGTTCTCATTTAATCTTTCTATTTTATTTCGTAATTCTCCTGGAGAAATTACAGGAGATTTCAAAGCTCAGGAGGCATATTTGATACCAAAATTACACCAAGTCACAACCCTGGTGTGAACACAACATAACCTCTACAACCGAGTATGAGGCACTGCCTAACAAGGAGGCTGAGAAGTCACTTTTCTGATCCAAAGCGTATGATAGAGTTGTTAAAAGTTTTCTCATTAGTCCATCCAGCCTGTCTGAGATAATAGCAGCGATGGGAACTTCTGACCTCTCAGCTTCTGACACCGACGCAGCCCTCGTGGATTGCGCCTTATAGAAATCAGTGTCTATACCCCAGCTGCAGCTAGATTTACTCGTATCCAAAGGGAAATGGTTTGTTATAAATTAACTTATCCTCACATGAGGCTTCTGATAGCTGATAAAAAGGAACTTTTTATGATCCACTCAGACGTTCTGTTCCTCGAATATAATGCTTTAGATAATCAAGAACACACAGTCGCTTATCTAGAGGGTAAGCTTCCAATGTCATATCTTCATATGCCCTGGTCTGTCTTGTTCAGTAGTTGACCAAAGCAAAACGTAGCTCCACTACTAGTATCTTTAAGAGTCATATGCTCAATGTTTAACTGATGAAGCGACTGCACCCGCTGCGCTGAGGTTAGTGCCAAGAGGGTGACAATTTTTAGGCTCAAGAGCTTGAGGCTAAGGGTTCTCTCAGGTGCTAGCTTAATTCCTTAAATGGTTCAACACTAATTTAACGTCCCAGATATGTTAGTGTACCTGGGTTTGGGTGGTCGAAGTTGAAAGGTTCCTTTCATAAAGTGGTGCACTAATGAATGAGTTCCCACTGTAAAAGGACCATCTAAAACTAAAAATTTAGACAAGGTACTTCTGTAGTGTTCAAGGTACTATAACCAGCTCTGTGTTCACATAACTTGTAAGGAACTCCAATAAATGTCTTGATGATTGAACATAACTCCAACCTTTGTCTAAATAAAATTTTTCCATTTTCTTATGTAGATACAGCGCATAGGGACATGCTATGCTACATGCGCTTTACAAGAATTGAGCATCATTATTATTATTATTGATTTTTAGTAGAGTCTCTCCGTGAAGACCTTATGATCTCCGTGGTCTTTTTATTCAGTCTCTTGAAAGTTTCCGGAGATCGTGCAACATATACATCAATGTGATCTCAAAAGGGGTGAAATTTGAGAAGGGTAAAGTTAGTAACCCTTTCCTCCTCTTGAATTCTACAGGTTTCCCTATAATTTGGAGCAAGGGAAGCCGCGATTGTGAGGGCCAATATGGGACACCTAGCAAGCCCGTATATCTTTGTCATTCAGAATTTTCTGCAAGCAACTTGGCATGAGACAAAATACGTGGGAAGACATAAAAATTCAACTTGGCCCAGTTTAGAAAAAAGAATGCATCAACCAAGAATGCACTAGGATCGGGTTGCCAAGAGACATACCTAGGCAATTGATTATTTAGTCGAGATGCAGATAAGTCAATATCTGGTGAGCCAAAGTAAGGAGTATATTGGTTAAAAGCTTGTTTATCCAGTGTCCACTCTGTCCTATCATTGAATTTACGAGACAGCTTGTCAGCTACTACATTTAGCTTGCCTGGAATATAAGAAATAGACAGCCAAATATTTCTCTCTAAACACCATTTACAGATTGCATTTGCAATTTCATTACAACTACATGATCTATGCGTAGTAGGATATGGTATTTTTCATAGATGTCCAAAAGGACTTTAGTCCGAAAAAGGCTACCAGTAATTCAAGATAATCAATCTCATTATTCTGAGCTTTGGCAAGCTCCTCGGCATGACATCGCCCATCTTTACTAGAATTTAGCTCTATACATGTAGTTTCCCATCCCGAACCGCTTGCATCGGAGTACAACTCCAGGTCCGGTTCTTTACTCTCAAAGACGAGTATACAATGTGCAGGTTTGCTATCCACCATTCAAGATCGTACCGAGCTGCCTGCGAGAGTTGCATGGGTCTATCAAAATGACCTTTGTTAATTTTCAGTGCTACAATTTTGTCCAATTCCAAAGCCCGATAGAAAAGAGGGCCATATTGGACAGCAGGGAATGATGGTACAATTTTCCCAATTGTTCTGGAGACTGCTCTAATACTAGGCAAGTTAGTTTGGAGGAGGCCTATAAGCAACACTTTTTAACTTCATTTACCTTGTCAGAAGGGAGTGTAATGGACATATTCACTGAATTAAGGACCAATCCAAGGAAAGTAATTTCCTGTAATGGTTTGAGTACTGACTTATCAGGGTGAATAATAAACCTAAGCTCTGATAAAAGGCCAACCGTGGCATCAATTGCCTTATGTACTTGGGCCTTGTTGTTATCAATAATGATGGTGTTGTCATGATAACCCACTAAGATGTGGTTTGCTTGGTGCAGTGTGGCAAACACTGGTTTCAAAATTTTGGTAAAGAGCCGTGGTGCAGTACTCAAACCATTTGGTAAACATGTAATTTGAAAAAGCGTGTCTTGCCAAATAAATCTTAAGTACTTTCTATCTGAAGGGTGAACTGGGACCGAAAAGTAAGCATCCCGGAGGTCCACTGAGGCAAGAAAACAAATTTTCTGACATTGTGTTGCTGTATGTATGCTATCCATCTTAAAATGCTGACAGCCATACTTTTTCAGGTCAGAAAGATCCAGAATAACTCTTAATTAGCCCAGTATTTTTCTTGGGCCGAATAAAAATGTTGGACACGAACTCTCCATTCTCATGGGAGCATTGTTCAATCACCTTTTCCTCAAGTAAGTGTATAATTTCTTGATTTGAATTACTTCAACTGTTCTGATATGAAAACAGTGTGGGGGTAGTGAACGGTATGGTTTAATAGATAAATTTTCAAACTCTAATTTATACCCTTCAACAGCTGATAAGATGACGTGATCAGAAGTAATATTTTCCAATTGTTTACAAAATGCCTCATTCGGCCACCAATAGGAAACTTTGATAATCATTGAGTTAACTCGCCTCTTCAGTAGAAGTAGTTACTTTGTTTTCTTCCAAGATGCACCCTGCTTTGGGGGAAAGGGGCTGTTGAGAGGCATTCTGCTCTGCGAGCCTGTGTTCTGCCACTGGTCATGACCCTTGTTCTTGTGTCGTTTCCACTGGGGATGCCCTAAAAAAGGACCCTATGGTTGCCTGACCACAAATCATGTTGGGCTGATTGAGCCCATCCAGATTCACGAGTACTGGTTTTATTCCTGGCATATGGGTGATATGTGTGAGACATGCTTGTCCTTCAATTGGCCTCTCAGGGCTCTCATCATCCCTGCAGCTGCCCACTCAGGTCTTTCACTTGCTTAGCAAGATCATCTCCAAAGTTGCCCACTTGGGAAGATTTGCACAATGGTGTAATTTTCATATTCATATCAGGTCTGATAAAACGTTTCCTTGTGCAATTTAGCTCAAAATTGGTATTGCTGAGCAAAGCGAGGCAATCTTGTTGAGCTTCAGAAATATTCTCTGGGTCTAAGGATTGCATGAATGCTGTCAAACCTCTGGTTAGTGAACGTTGAATTTTTTGTAGTTGCAGGTTTCTTTGTCTAGTTAGGCCTACTTGTTTTAGTTTGATGCCCAATGGGAGCATTAACTCTTGGCATATTGACCAAGGTTATCAATTGCCGTGCCCCATCTCTTGGGGCTGGGAAAACTTCGCGGCTAATGCCGGTATGCCTGGGCCTTAATTGGCCCACATCACATTCACCTTCCCCACTCTCGAAATCTGGAGCTTGTGAATTGTCATCATTGACATTGGTCACATGGACCTGACCTGCGTGGAACTGTATTTAAGAATTCTGATCATCATAACCATTATTATCATCGTAAAAAGACAGCCTTAGAATACTATCTTGATAATGGCTGACCTATGCTTGGGGAGTAACTAGCTCCCTGACTGGTTCTGAAAAGCCTGGTTCTCCAGTGCTTCCGTCAAAGTGATTCTAATTTAGTCTCTCCTCAAACTCAGAGTTTGAAGTTGAGGGGGGAAGGTTATTCTTTTTGGGCTTGGCTTTGTTGTCATATCGGTTCCTATGCCCGAAGAGCCCGACGGAGATTTAATATCTCCTTTATCTTTGTTTTTGACAATTTTATTGGGCTTGGCTTTCAATAGTGCCATATCGGTACCTATGCCCGAAAAGCCCGACGGAGATTCAATCATATCTCCTTTATCATGAAGTTAACTGTATTCGACGAAGTCGAATACGAAGACTGTTGATGCGACGCTGGTTGCTGGCTCGTGGAACGGGTCCCTGCGCCCGGCTTCGCCGGCGTCTGGCCCGGTGGAGAAACCGCACTCCGCTGCGACTGAGTCGCCGGCGGGCTGGTACCCACATTCAAGAAATCACGAATCATAATCGTATTTTTGTCATGAAGTACTCCAATTCGATATCAGAAGAAGGTTGTAATAGAAAAGAGCTCTAGCGCATAATTTCCAGCAACCAACTCGAAGAAGGGGAAGAAAAAGCAATTTTTATCTTACCCCAAATGGCGGAAAATGACTGCCAAAATCAATGCTGCGAACGTAATGACTGCGCATGCGCGGGCGGGATCTCCTGTAATTTCTCCAGGAGAATTACGAAATAAAATTCAAAAATAAGTATATGCTTTATTACACATTTAGGGCAATAGCCACCTTTAATAATGAAGGCTTACAACATTTCTAGCTTACACGTCAACAGGATATGAAGCAGAAAAGCAGTAATTGATTTTTCAACTGGTGTCATTTGATCAACATTTGTGTTTTTAATAATATGCAAAAAAAAGGCAAATAATGAATAATGTCATGAACCTTCTTTTCAGTTGCAACCTTGTTTTTTAAATCAGAAATTTTGGGTTCCTTTTTATACACGTACATGAAGAATCATTACCTTATACATTTATCAATGATTGAACATATTCAATGAACAGCAATACCAACCAAGTTACATTCTACATCACAATAGAGTAGAGTAGTTAAAATTGTTAGTGGGCTTGTGATATGATCATATTGCTCAGTTTCATTCACAATTCAGGATCAATGCAAACTTCAAAATGCTTTGACTTTATTCCGTTTTGCTTTTGAGTGATGTATCCCGTTAACATACATGGGATGGTTTCTTGCACTACATCTGTGCCCGTTGCAGAAAAACTTCCATAAGTACCATGGTAACAGGGCTCAGCAGCCAATCAAAATCAAGTTTTCCATGAAAGTAGGTCTTTTCTGCAACAGGGCTCATGACATTGAAAATTGTCAAAGAGTTTGTTGCATCATATCGGAGCAAGCCTTTTTTGGTGTTTACTTACCATATCGCATGCTTCAAAGACTGTTGACAGTTCTTGTTGAGTGAGTGACGTTCCTTGTGTTGTCGAAGCTGACACACTGACAATCATAATGACAGCATTAGTCAAGATTTCCTGTAGCTTCTCGTTGTTCTTGGCTTTCTCTAAATCATTTCCAAGTTCCTGGTTTATTCAATCACACATGAAAATTATTCAATTATATCAATATTCAATAATAATCAATATTCAATTAAATGCAGTTCTTGAATATGCATCTATAATGGCTTCAAATCACAGATGAAGGCAATACTGCTACGACGTGACAACAAATTGGAATTGAATGTGCCGTTATTCCTGTAGAGAGGCTTGCAATAGCCTGGAAATTAAATTTTAGTATTCATACCACTATTCAAAACCTTGATCGTTCAAGATTTTACAGGTTTGAATGTTTACATCAAATTTCTTGAAAATCAATTTGTTTTTCCAATCATAGAGTGTGCATTGGTCTTTTAATAGCTTGAACTGTTGCACTCTGTGTATTCAAGAAACAAATTTTGTAACCATTTACATTGACTTGGGGCTGTCCCATGAAGATCTTTGTAAAGTTACACATGACTTCACAAACAACTGGAATACAGTGTTTATATATGGGTGCCTGGTAGAATTTGCTCCTTCAATGCTTAAGTTACAGCCAGGGTTATAATACCATACTGCATACAGTACAGTAGAGAAAAGTAGCTGTGGTATACAAATGGACCTATTCCTATTGTTATGATCCAAATCTTTGCCATTCTTAAAGATTTGTTGATGAGTAAACACCTCGGAAGAATGGAACCAGTAAAACTTAAAGGCCCAAATTCACAAAGGTGGTTTTGAAACTCACGGTTGAATCCAAGGATGTAGATTTCCTGTGTATATTACGCTTAATTTAGTGCATATCGGGTGCGTGTATAAAAAATGCAGGCACGTGTATAAAAAATGTCCAATGCGGATGTACGCTTTTTTCACAGATACGCTATTTTATTCACAAGTCCACTGTTTGAAAAGTGGACTCATTATTAAAAAAAGTGGACTCATGAATAAAACATCATGGATAACCACAGCAACAGGCATCACTTTGGCGCACTGTGACAAAAGCGCGGATCAGCATTGGACATTTTTTTAAATACGTAGTAAAATAAGCCTAATTTAAACAGGAAATCTGCATAAACCATGGACACAACCATGGGTTTTTAAAACCACCTTTGTGAATTCGGGCCAATAAGTGCCTAGCAGTAAACCTGCTAAAGCCAGGGGTGTTATGCTGCCTTGGTGAGCTCTAATAGAGAATTCTGTTACAAAAAAGGCACCATATAAGCATGTAAAATTGCATTTAATTTGATTATCTGATTTTGCAGTACTAAACACTTACTCAAATATAATTACTATTACATCTTAAACTCAGCCATTCCAACTCCTTTATCTTGACTCGCAACTACACTATTATATACCCAAATACAAAGTCAGACTTACCTTTACTGTACCAAGATATTCAAAAGAATTTGGAACCAGGGAGTCCAGCTCAGGGAAGCGCTTCTGATAGTGGTCTCTGACAAATTTGTGGATGATATCTGAATAAATAAGAGCACAATTTAGAATTTATACATAAAAATCAGTTTCACACAAATGAAACCTCATACAGACACATTTTTAAAAACTATTAACAAGATTAAAGTGGAAAAAATTTCCTTGAGTTTACAGCGACTTGTGTTTGCTGGAAAAAAGCTCTTTCAGTCCTATTAGTTTTAGTTAACATTATCAAAGATGTTACAAAATACTGTTCTTGAAACATTGGAGTCAAAGAGTTCATTTACTTTAGAAGGGCAACCCCATAAAGTATGTACCTTTGACCTACATTCCGGACCTTCCTGAAGTGATACTTCTATTTTCTGGTTTTATGAACAAAAAACTTTATCGAACAAATAACGATACTTACTGATTTCATTGTCAATTTCCACCGATAAGTTGTTTGCCTGTACTATAAGTTGATACTCTGGATTAGCCTCGACAGGTCCCATTACTGTTATAAAATTAGAATTTAAAACTATGCTTCAGTCTCCTTGATTAATAATCAGCATTTGGAAAAAAATTTGAATCAAAAACTTGCAATAGCTTTCTTATCATACATCTGACTGAACAAAATTATCAGCGTTATCATTAGCTGTAATAAATCATTACTTAGGTCTTCTTTATATAGTGGAATTGATACAAACGACACAAAGTCGGGACCCAGATTACAATTTGTCAAAAGTGATCTACTGATGAAAAAAAAGAGGCCACTGCCATTAAATTTTCAATTCATTGAAGACGTCAAACCTGGTTTGCAAAAAATAATGCAATGACCCGACGCTAATCTTATGTGTACAATATCTCACCTTCTCCTTTTCTTGGATTTTCTTGGTAATATTTGATTTGTGTCAAAACGCCCTGCAACTGTAAGGAAGGAAACAACAAAATATTGGCACTAAAATATCAAATTATCCTAAATTTTCTCAAATGTAAAGCTTTTTTTTGTGGAGGGGGAGGGGAGGTGAGTGGAAGAAGCTCTTCCTTTGATTTTTATTTCCTTCACAAAACTATTTTCAAATACTATCAATGTGTTGTATATTTCCTCGTTCATTTTGTTTCGGTTAAAGCCTACCAAAGACATTCACATTATTACTTTTTAGTCCATACTATATTATGGACCTAATCGTAGTGTCTCCATAGAAAAATTTGTGTTCATTATTTCATTTCGAAATTCATTTGTTCATTGTTAGATGGAGAAGCCATGGTCACATATCAGAAGTCATTTTTTCATTGTTTATTTTAGAATTTGATATCTCTGAATAACGAGTTAATTTCTAAAGTCCTTTGTGGATCCAGGGAGTGGGGAGGGGGTGAGCGGGCCTTGGCCCCTCCCTAAATCCATTCTTTAGTTTTCCTTTTATTACTTTGTGTGCTTGTCACAATTCTAAACAATAAAAATAATACAGGAAAATGCTCTCACACCTCCCAGTATTAAGTGAAGATGATAATCCTTTCTCTTCTTTTTTTTCTCCCATACAATCTTGGATCAGCCCCCATTTAGATTACCTCCTGGCTATCACGAAGCTTGGCAATACATGTGATAGAAGCTTCTCTGCTATCCATCTCCATAGACACATCTTGAATGATATCATCATCTTGATCATTATCATCGTCAACTATATTGCCTTCTTCAGCTATCTCCTCCAAATCAGCCAAGAGTTCATCAGCCAGAGACATCTTGCCTACCTTAAGTCACTGAAAAGGTCAAATCAAAACAGACAACAATAAAAACATTATGAAAATTGACTGCAGCACCATTTTTTTTTTGTTGCATATTTGCAAATACACTGTAAAATGCCAAGTCAATCAAGCTAAAAGGAAGGCCGGTGCTCTGGTCCAAAAGCGGGATTTGGCTCCAAGGCGTTTTCCTAGCTTAGGCTTAGTGCGTTCCTGGGATGGCCGATGGTCAGGGAACTTAGGGTGTTTGACGACTTCACATTCCGATGTAGATCAAACCCAGGAATCTTCGGCCCGCGAAGCGGGTCAGAGCCCAGGACTTCTTCGTGTCATATTAGGCAGACATGGTACTCTCCAAAATGGGGTAGAATGGGATCGCAATAGCACTCCAAATAAAAGGGGAACAAATAAATGAATTGAAGGTCTATCGTGAGACAGAATTCCTGACATGATGACATCAAGGCACAAACTGGACCATCAAAAAAGGAAAAGTTAGATGTCTATATCGCGTTCATTTTGGTATCGATCAGTCATTTTGTTTTCAATTTTGACAGAACTTCAGATTCAGGACTAGTGTCAGGAGAATGAACGAGACAGAACTTTTACTTTTTTTGAGAGTCCAGTTGTTGAGTTTGTGATTCAATGTCAGGAATTCTGTGTCACGATCCTTCATCCATATAATTGAGGTATTTTTTTCCCCTTTTATTTGGAGTGCTATTGCAACCACATTCTACCCCATTATGGTGTAGGCCCTGTATCATGTTTGACTAATATGGTTGGAACTACCCCTTATCGTTAATATGAACTGTAACAAAATGGCCAATCGGAACGGTTCCAGTCTGTGCCCAGATGTCAGGAAAACTGCCACTCATTAGACCTTCATCCATACAATCATGGTAAGAGCATAATTTCTCTTTTCACAATTTGGAGAAATATTTAGACCATAAATCACGCTAGTCCCGTGAGTATGGTCAAATACACGGTAAGCCCACGGGCAGGGGCTTAGCGTCACGATAGCACCTGCTATTGCAATGTCAAGGATGAGACAGTAACCCACCTTAGGCAGTAGAGGCGCACGGCCAATATTGGAGACTGTCTCCAATGTGGGAGATTATCTCCAATATCAGAGACTTTTGTAAAGAATTTGGGTATCCAATTTCAGAGACAGTCTCCAGTTTGGGAGACCAATTTCCTTTGTTTACATTTGCTGCAAAAGGATTACCTTGGCGGCAAATAAAAATGTGATAAGCAGATTCCTCATAAAAAATTACCCCTTTTCACCGTCTACTTTAAAAATTCACCGTCTACTTTTGTTTTGATAAGGATTTTTGTTGTCAATCACACACAAAACAAATGGGCTTCTGACCTCAGTGAGACAAAATTTTGGGTGGAAAAAAATCATGCTTTTGTTGGTGTTGTTTCTTTTGTCCTTTTACAAAGCAAGTCTCCAATGTGGGAGATTGTCTCCCCTATTGGAGAGTCTCCCATATTGGCTGTGTGCCTCTACTGTTAGGAGAATGTACCCTCTACTGCGATGAAAGGAAAAGGTTCCTTGCCAACCTTCCTCCGTATCTCCAACATGATCTTGCCATGACCCCTGCATCACAAGTCGCAGCAGATGTTACTAGTACTGTAGGCCTACTTCTTGTTGGATTGGACACTTACCTCTAAAGCAACAAGTATACCTGTTGCTTCAGCTCCCCAACTTCATTACTACTCCCTTCATTTCTTGCATGAGCTTCATGTCAAACGTTCTGTGCTAGTGAACAACTATACAGCCTTGTGATACTTTACTCCAACTTCGTTCTGAGCCATTCTCTTTTGTCTCTAAACTCTAAGAGTTAAGACTTAGTAAGAGTCTAAACATATTTATCAAACCACTTTTTTCTGCATATCCACTGGATCTCGCAGTTCTCCAGGACTGGAGGAAACCAACAGAAGAAGAATACGCAATAATTTCCACGCGCGCAAGGTGGTCGGTTTCAAAAGAGGTGGTCGATATGTGGTAGTCTCATTACACGCACTTGTTCACTGCTACCATCTGGCCTGTGGAGAATCTACAGGTAGGACTATGGTATGCCAATGCTGTAGAGCACACTTTAAAAAATTATTAAAATATCACTTTTGTGACCAAAATTACTAATTTCCATACAGTTGCAATTTATTTATCATTAGTAATGTGGGAATAATTTTTGTATTCACCAGAGCGCTCAAAAACTTGAATTTTGGGCATATTTTTGTGTACACCCTCTATTGGTGGAAAGTAATATGGAAAGAAAATTTTCATATTTTATCTCGATTTTTAATTAAGAATAAATGATATAAAGAATCAAATTTAAATAAGAGCCAAGCAGTAGGCCTAGTATGAATTAACAGGTCTAATGAAATCTGTCAGTGTAAAAAAATCAAGCATTTGCCCCAAAGAAAAAGAGAAAATAAGCCAAACATTGCCACCCTTATTTTGTCACACATGGAGATATAACTGAGAACAAGGTAACATTATAACCTTTTTCATTGATTCAATGAGTGATTAATACGTTACACGGACGAGTGAGGCTGCTCGGCTCAGGCCGCGAAGCGAAGCAGCCCGTAGGCGTAGCTCCCTGATTTAGGAGCTGGTTGCGCCTGCACTGCAGGCTGCCTCAGTGCCTGCAGATCGGCTGATCGCACACGTTACGATCGCATTATAGCGCACTAGAATTACATTAACTAAGCAATTTCTGCACAGATAACCTACGAATATCACCACTCATTATAAAAAATAAGAATTGAGACTATACAAACTAAGTTACAAGTACATTTTTAATATATTTTACCCGGTAGGGGTCCTGCACAAGCACTGGAGAATCTCACTACGATTTCTTGGCGTAAACAACGAACGTTGAGGGCGCGGTGACAAATCTGTTTTCTCACGAAAAGTTTGGTTAAATTTTCAGACAAAATAAATAATTAATGAAATTCTGAGGAAAAGCCATCATAGATTAAGAAAGACATTAGAGTTTAAGTTTTTGTTTCGTGACGTCAAAAATTTCCTATAGTTTATGTTCATGTAATATAAAATGCATGAATTTCTTTTTTATGTGTGTGGGGGAAGTTCGTGACCGTTCGTGATGACCCCTAATTTTTTTCAGGAGTGGATGTGAAATTGGCCGTCTGTGGTAAATTAAAATCATTTTCAAATTATTTGAGAAAATAACATTTCCTTGAATTTTTAAAATGTGCGATATATGGGAAGCTGCTCGCATATGACGTGACAAATAAAAAAAAATAATATTAAAATCTTTGATGGATTTTCCTTAGTGCCAGGTAAAAATGGCAGAGGTAAAATGGTAGAGGTAATAATGGCAGAGGTAAAAATGGCAGAGATACAAATGGCAGCGAGAGGTAAAAATGGCAGAGGTAATAATGGCAGAGGTAAAAACGGCACAGGTAAAAATGGCAGAGGAAAAAATGGCAGAGGTAATAATGGCAGAGGTAAAAATGGCAGAGGTAGTAATTGCAGAGGTGAAAATGGCAAGAGTTAAAAATGACTGAGGTAAGGATCATCTGCCCCGTATACTTGTATTATTTTTCAAATTTTCAATCCATGGTTCATGGCAGAGGTAAATATGGCAGAGTTAATAATGGCAAAGGTAAAAATGGCAGAGGTAGTAATTGCAGAGGTGAAAATGGCAAGAGTTAAAAATGACTGAGGTAAGGATCATCTGCCCCGCCGTATACTTGTATTATTTTTCAAATTTTCAATCCATGGTTCATGGCAGAGGTAAAAATGACAGAGGTAAAAATGGCAGAGGTAATAATGGCAGAGTTAATATGGCAAAGGTAAAATGGCAGAGGTAGTAATTGCAGAGGTGAAAATGGCAAGAGTTAAAAATGACTGAGGTAAGGATCATCAGCCCCGTATTACTTTTTAAATTTTTAATCCATGGTTCATGATTACTAAAAAAAAGTCTTTCAGGAGCGGATGTGAAATGATTTGTATGTTGATATACTAGAATGATTATTTAGAGGGGTCCTTACAATAAAAGCAATGCTTTTTACGTGGATCCCTCCATTTTCTCAGAATATAATGATATTTTGCTAAT
Source organism: Lytechinus variegatus (assembly GCF_018143015.1). NCBI lineage: Eukaryota > Metazoa > Echinodermata > Echinoidea > Temnopleuroida > Toxopneustidae > Lytechinus > Lytechinus variegatus. The sequence continues at coordinate 33,211,642 of NC_054749.1, forward strand.
ATATAGGCTGATACTTATATCATACATTGTACATGCCTCAATTTATATGTCTGTATAAGTTCATAGTAATTATTTCGATCACTTTATTTCGTTCTGTTGAAAATGAAATAAATTGAAATTGAAAAAAAAGAAAAAAAATGATTTTCTTAAAATGACATTTCATTGATATTTTTTGTTACACCAGATTTGGAAAAAAATGCTCGCAAATAGCGTCATCATTAAAATATAAAATTCTAAAAGCTTTTTAAATCTTTGATGGATTCCCTGAAACCCCTACCAATATCATTTTAATTATTTTCTGCTATTTTTATAATAAAGTTTATGTCAGGGTGAATTTCCCCTTTAATGAACTAATTACAATACTTGGGATCCAAACTCCAAAGTGTGCTTCAAATTGATTACATGAGCGATTTGACACGAGAAGGCTGTAAATGTAAGTCCAGGAATAAATTAAGAAAAAAAAACCTCGTGTGTTATCAATTTTGTGCAGAAAAATTACAGTATGATTTGAAAATGTTACCCTTTTCATTAGTCAAACATAATTCTAATTTTCTTCTCAGAACCTTTCTTATTCAATCTACTGTACATGGAGGGGCTTTTGGATTGTTTTTGCATGGGGGTTTAAGACTGGCCATTTATACCTCTGTCATATTTACCTCTACCATTATTACCTCTGCCATTTTTACCTCTGCCATTTTTACCTCTGTACTTTTACATCTGCCATTTTTACACCTAGCCTTTTCCTTAAACCTTCACCAATATTTTGTAAAGTTCAACTTTCCCAGTAATAGATTTACATGGCATTGCAGTTTATGGCAGGGCAAAGACGGATCCAGGGGGCCGAGGGGCCCGCCCCCCACCCCTATTGGCAGAGCAAAAAAGAAAAGAAAAAAGTAAAGAAAGAAAAAAAAGGAAAAGAGAGGAGAAAAAAAAGAAGAGGAGTAAGAAGATGATTGAATTAAACAGATTAAAATGAGGGGAACACTTAGAAAATAAAAAGAATCTTTCATGTCAGTATATAAGATTTTCGCTCGTGCTTCGCGCTCGCATTGCTTGTTCGGTGATTTACATAACTTGTTCAATATGGAGCTTAAATATCAAGTTTGGAAGTCAATATACAAAACTCATTTCACCTCGGATATCAAACTTTCGTTATTTTATGTGATTTACAAATTGATTTTCATAATGTGTTCTGTAAAAATGTCAGTTTTATGGTCAGAATATTAATATTTTCTGCTCGCGCTATGCGCTCGCAAATTTTGATTTATCAGGTACTTATTATCTTCGTGTATTCCATAAAGTTTTCAAAATATCCCTTTTCAGGCCTGATTGTCAAAACGTTCAGCTAGAGCTGCACGCTCGCATTTTGATTGGCGAGTGATTACATACTTAAAATCCCCTTTTCATGACAGTTTATCAAAAATTTATGCTTGCAATTTGCACTCGCATTAATTCAGCGCCCTCATTATGCATTAATGGATAAGATATCAAATTAAAAAATAAATTGTCCCTTTTATTTCATCTCGCGCTTAATTAGCAAGAGGAATAGAAAGATAGTTAGCATTTTCATATGATCACATGTCCTAAAGGATGTCCCGGTCCTAGGTCAATGCTCAAAGTAATAATAATGAAAAATATCAGTTCTTTATTAATGTAAGGAAGATCCCCAATTATTCATCCTTTTCATGATTTACAAAACATGAATAGAGTGTCTCGTTTCTAGGTCCAAATTTTTAAAAATTTTCCGCTCGCGCTTCGCGCTCGCATTAATTGTTAAGTAACTCTGTTTAAGTTACAAAAAGTGCTTAGAATTTCAATTCTTTAAGTAAAAATATCAAAAAATTCCAGCTCGCGCCTGGCGCTCGCATTATTTAATTGTTGAAATATGTAACCTCTTCATGGCTGACTGCAAGCAGCAAGTAAGCCTACATTTTCCATCAATTCAAAGGCGTGTATCAAAAATTTTAGGAAAAAATACATAAAATATCCAAAAAGAAATTTGCTCGCGCTTCGCGCTCGCACTATGTAAATGAGCATTATGATATATGTATGTTGATTTATTAAAAAAAAATAAAGCCATGCATGAAGTAACTATAGGGCTATCCCTTTCAAGAAACAAACAAAAATCATGTTCAAGCGGCAGATCGGGTAAATATGGCTGAAAAAAATTCCGCCCCCCCCCCTATTGGTGAAGGCTGGAACCGCCCCTGGTAAGGATATAAAAAAAATTAATGTCCGTGTTATTAAAATTTCTCCGCAAATTAAAAGTACCGTGTATGATTTACTGCAAATATAGCCTTTTATGTAACTGCAAGTGGCTCAAGAGAAAAGAGAAATAGTCTAAAATATTAATGAGGAATTGAGAGGGGAATGGACTTCGATATTCGATAACACGGATGGGGGGGGGGGCAAAAGTGTCTTCATTTTTAACTAGGAAAACGCCGGGTCCCCTGACAAACGTGTTCGGTACCCCTTTCATCTAAGAAAGGCTCAGTTCATGTATTAAAGGTCGGTCCACCCCAGAAAAAAATGACGATTTGAATAAATCATGAGAAAAAAATCAAACAAGCACAACAATTAAAATTTCATCGAAATCGGATGTAAAATAAGAAAGCTATGTCATTTTTAAAGATTTGCTTATTTTTCACTATATGCACAACTCAGTGATATGCAAATTAGTCGATTATTGATGTCCCTCACTTATATTTTTGTTTTTTATTGTTGGAATTATACATTAATATTTCAATATTTACCGATGTGGAAAATAGGGGCCAACTTGACTAAACCATATTGGTAATTTTACATGTTCATGTAGGAGGAATAAAACATTGTTTCACATGATAATGATGAGAAAATTAGAATATTTCATATTTTACATGAAATACATAAGAAATAGTGAGTGGGTAACGTCATCAGTCACCTCATTTTGTATACTGACCATAATTTCAAAATGTCGTAACTTTCTCATTTGACACCCGATTTTCATGAAGTATTCAGTGCCATGCTTTTTTATTTTATTTTTTTTTCAAATCAATTTTTTGTTGGGGGCTGACTTCATAACGAGCGCCCCTTTGCTTTCTAATAAGTGCCTCAGTATCAGATCAGTGCACGCCTTTTTCTTATTTAGCATTCTGTTCTCTTCGATATGCAGTTAACAATAATGATTGTCTCCACCATCATCGTAATTATCATTGTCATCATCATCATCAATATGATATATCATGACATTTAAATTGAATCATCCCTTTCAACTAATATGTTAATTGCCCCCTTTGGCTCCCTTTTATAATTATAGTATAAGATTCCTCTTGTACATGCAGTGTGCTACTATTCTCTTAGATATTAATTATTATTATCATTATTGGTATTATTAAGAATCATCATTTTTATGAAGAGGATCCGGATAACATTCAACTCCAAAAAAACTGAAGTTTCATTTGACAATTAGGGGGAAATGAGTAGCATGCGCATCGCCATCATCAGTCATGATGGCCTATAAAGATAGACTCATATAGGCCTACCTAAAATATAGGCCTACCTAAAGTATAGGCCTATTAATTTTTGTAACACGTATACACGACACATTATATCCGAGTGAGAAGTGGAGAATGATGATAACGATTGATAGATAAATAGATATATAGATAGATAGGGGATAGATAGAGATAGATCTCGATAGACTGACAGACTAGATAGATAGATAGATAGCTAGAGATAGAAAGATAGATAGATAGATTGATATAGATATATAAATCTATAGATAGAGAGAATAGATAGATATACAGTGTGTATATAATATATCTGTAAAGCGCTTAGAAACGTCGTTCCGATGGATTAAGCGCTATATAAAAGCGGATTATTATTATTATTATTATTATCAAAAAAAGTTTACACTTTGAAAAAATCGTGTAAAATTATACATTTGTAATATCCTGAAGATTCTTCCACACTTTAACATTGGTAGAGATCCATTAAGCAAATGACGATATGACTGTCGAAAAATATTTCCGCTTGAGTGAGCACAGTTTTGTAAAGTTAGTTAAAAATGATTTTCGCAGAACTTTGAAATAGTTATGCGGATAAAAGTAGACCTTAATCATGAAGAACATGTGGAATTTAGCTGGGAAAATTGATTTGAAGATATCTTTCATCTTTTCAAACTTGTCCCTTGCCAAAAACACTAAGCTTCGAAGAGCTAGTGCACTGTTGCGCCCCACCCATGCACAGTTCCCCACACACCGAGGCCATCGCGACGATATTTGCTTTACACTTTATACATTGTCAAGCTCGGGAAAAGTGTGGAGAAACAAGTATTAAATGAAAAATGAAATGTAAACCCACTTTAAATGATAAAAACTGAGTGAAAAAATGCTTGAGATGTCTGAAATAAACTTTTGTTCAGATTGAGTTATGTCCGCACAAAAAGGGTAAAGGTTATGCTTACTTAGTGTTGAAAGGTCAATTTGGGCGGCAAAATGTGTTACAGGATGCTTGAATGTATCCGTTTTATTTCAACTGACTAAACTTCAAGGGAAATGTACGAGAAATGTGTCGCAGCCTAGGGTAAGTTTGACTTCGATCGCCCAGCTCAAATTCCCCTTGACACAGTGTGAAAACGAGCATTTTTGCGCAAAGAGATTTCTGCGAGCTTTAAAAAAAATGGACATTGCTCACTCAGGGGTATATTCTGTCAAAACTTTTACTTTCATTGGATAGATGAGACCCAAACCTAAGATTATATGTGAAAAAATACCCACGTGTTTTTTTTTTAATTCCCAGGTCTTTTTCAAAGTGTAAACTTTTTTTGATACGCACTGTAGATAGATAGATAGATTGATAACTAGATAGATACATAAATAGATAGATTGATATAGAAAGATAGATAAATCTAAAAAAAATATATATATATTAATGGATGGATGGATCCAGAAATGAACTGCTAGATTTATAGAGATTGATATTGACTCGGATTGATATATTCCTACATTGGCCAGTTGAGTTCAGTGCCCATAATTTAATGAAGGCAGTGAAATGCACAAGAATGCCCTGAATCAAACTGCGGGAAATTTTCCCCTGGAATTTTCACAATATCATCAATTGTTTTGGGGCTGGGTAAACTTCATAATATGCTATATTAAAACAACTCGGTTATTGCGATATAGCTGGCTGTTTTCTTGTGCAAAATTTGTTTCCGGGTCAAAAAAATCTATATTTAGAACGTAACTGTGTATGCTATATAGATACGACAATCACTTCCGCATATAAAGCAAACGCAATAGAAGTTACGTGTTGAAGCCAGCCACATACACACACCCTGCCTGCCTGCTCCTGCGCGAGGGGAAAGCCGATTTTGAAAGAGGAACATAAACCGAATATTACAGTTTCAATTCTTATTTACAAGAAAATACGACAGTTAACATGCAGGCGATCAAATGTGTCGTTGTCGGTGATGGGTAAGAAACTTTTGATTTTCAGTTTTATCTAAAAAATTTGATATATTCTCGAAATGTGACTGTGTCGAGTGAGCAGTCACTCCAACTCTCGTCTTTATTCCATTCCATGCAATGTCAGGAGACAATACCCTATTCTGGCGCATGCAGTGTTTCATGCACACATACCCAGTGGGGATATCACAAATCCGTGATACATGTAGCCTACAGTCGCAGCCGTTCGAAATACATGACTTAGGAGTCAATTCCTGGGGCTGGGTAGGCTTTGTCTGTAGCTCTTTCGTTTAGCAAACTCACTCTGTGCATAATAAGGTTTATCACTAATCAGAACCGCAATATGCATCATCATCATCATGACATGGGCCATGGCTAGACAGCTGGCAGCCGTCTGTTTCGAGGAGTTTTTTTAACATTTTTTTTTTATTCTCGTACACAGACGGCTCGCTATCGTGCAGCCACCATTAGGGGACTTGCAATGCAAAATCCCCCCGTCGGGGCTTTTCAATTTTTGTATTTAATGAATAAAAATTTCGAAAATTATAGTGACCAGAGGCAGAGTGCACAGTTATAATTCCCTCTTGGCATCAATTGCCAAAAAACGGAGAAAAATGAAGTTAAAAGGAACAAAAACAGTGACTTACCTCGGCTGTCGCGCAAATTCACTTCCCCGTTTTATCCGATCTTAAGTACGGTACATAAACATATGGCCATTGAGTCCCCTGTACAGATCGCGCTAGAACTTCGGTCTCTGTATTTGGTGAGTGAAGCCAACGAAGTTCAGCTGAACAACCAACATAACAGAGACCGAAGCTTTTGGTCTACATCATGGCATACCATGGGATGATGGGATCGAAAACTAAGTTAGTGCCCGTAGTGGGCAAGCTGTGTAGATCTAAGTACTGTTAGTCTTGATTTACTATTTCGCTAGCGGTGCAGCTTCCTCTGCTGATATTTGCCAATTCGCGATAAACCTTTCAATTTTCATTTATTGACATGAAACTTTGCCATGTTTACATGTCTCGAAGGCAAAGTCAAAATTTCAAATTTGTGTGAACTTAATCAATGGTCTACAGTTGTTTGTCTATCTGTATTTACTCTTGTCCTCGCCAAAAAATTTGGTGCTGAGCTTGAGTCGAGTTGTTACTTGCCTGCAATTAGAGTTTTAGAGTACATAAAAAAAACTACATGCAAGGCTCCACATTAACTTTTTTTGGTGGTGGCCCATTCGGGCCACCAAAACCTTCAAATAATTTTTTTTGGTGGCCCACTAGTAAAGTTTGGTGGCCCGAAAAATATGAAGAAAAACATTAATTAAAATGAATAAAACAAACTTGAATATTCTGCAATCACTAGTTATTCTTGGTCATATATATAGTGACGTATTGTATTACCGGACACTATCATATTTCCGGACGCGCATATAACTGCGTAGGAAATCAATTTCGTACCGTAAGACTTCCGCAGTTCAAAATCACAGATCAATTCAAAGAACGAGAATGCAAAAACAAGGCGAAAATATAATTTTTACCTTATTTTTCTCTAAAAATGACAGAAAATGCTTGAAATAACATATAACACAGTTTTGGCATTAACAATTGATCCCAATTGATCTATTTTCTGATGTAAATACGGACCTGATTTGCCGAATTTCAATCTCGTACGCTCCATCGATTAAATCGTCGACGGCTAGTTCTCAATGTACCGGGTATACCCCGGCCGTGCGCGAGGTTTACCGTGATGGAGAGCCGTCATGATCATGATCGACAGCGCATCGATAGAACTTGATGACCGAGTCTTACGATTAACACTTGGAAGTGCAATATCGAATGCGCAATTAAAAAAAAGGGAAATTAGTTAGCAAACGCAAATTTATAACAAAGATCTGCTCAGAATCGTTATAAGAAAGCAAACAAAAACTTAGAATTTACTCATGAGATGATTAATCCCGAAAAAATCACACCAATTCTTTCTTACATCATTATAATCAAGAATATTTTTTACCCGTCCGGCGCGCGTCCGGAATTACAATATAATTTGTCACGCACGAAAATAATTGTTTTTCGCGGAGGGGTATGCGGCAAGTGCGGTGCAAAGAAAACGGTTGGAAAATATAAAATAATTTCATCATATTCATAATTTTCGGAATATTTGGAATAGCAAGTGATAATTTTTCTTGATTGTATTTCCTCTAGTTGTCATTTTTAAAGCACTGAAATGAAAGTGTCCGGCAATAGGATACACTGCCATACCACTATTCTTTGTACATCTTGTCTGTAAATCGTGCTTGCTGTTATTTTACTTTGCTTATTTTGTGGTAATATATAAATTGTTCTATCATTGCAAATATGAAATGATTGAAAGAGAATAAAAGAATTGTATTGTTCCCAGGTTGTGTAGATTTTTAATCTCCGTATAGACACACTCATAATGGCAAAGTAAATAAATAGTGCATATATCAAACTCAGATAGATTTACAAAACAATGATTTTTCCTTTCTTCCTTTTTGATTGTAAAACCTAGATTATGCAGGCCCCAAATCCAGTTTATTTTCTCTTTTCCAGCATATTATAGCAGGAGAAAATCACATGCTGCAGAATTAGAACAATGTGTAAAAGGGGGAAATAAACAAAAATAATTTTTAGAATAGTATATTGAAAAAAGAAAACAAAAATTGTAAAAGTGAATACGGTAAGTGAAATAAAACAAAAGAAAAAAATGAAGAAAGAAAAAACAAAGAACAGGTCCTAAAAAAAAATTTGAGAAAAAACAAAAGAAAATTTAAGAAAAATAAATAAAACAAAATTATCAAAAATGGGGAAAATTATTATTATTCAGTAGAAACATGTTCTTTAATCAGGCATTTTCAATGGGAAGGGGTATAAATGGTTTAATCACTGAAAAAAAAGAAAGAAAAAAATAAAATGGCAAGTTATCTGGAAAAAACAGTGAGAAAATTCCTTCCCTATATTTGACAAAATGATGGAAAAAATTCACATGTCATATCAATGAAATGCCTTCCCAAAGTAATTACTTTCTTAATAGTGGTTTAAGAAGTCATTTGTAAACAAGGAAGAAAGAGCGGCCTATTTATTTATAGCTCGAAGAGACACAGCTTCGAAATAAACCAAATATCAACATACATACAAATGCACATATGGGACTGTGATGTACTCACCTATGTGTTTTATGTGTATTAATGCATTTGGAAATCGGTCTTTTGGAGTCAAAAGAGAGGTCATAATTCCTCCTTTTAAAGCTTGCAATTAATCAGGTTTCAGTAATATGGACTGTAGAAGGGCATTTCATTGGTGTAAAATGTGACTTTGACGTAGATTTTCAAAGTTTTCGGGAATATTTCTTAGCAGTAACATTTCGTATCGCAGCTCCCTGGGTCTGAATACTCCGCTCGTGCACAGCTAGCTGCAGTGGTTTCATGCATGCAAAGCTAGCTCAGCCAGACAGCCGGCGTGGCCGGCTGAATAATAGTTACTGTATGCTAGCGGTAGGCCTACATACTGTCATGACTATGTAATCTTTGTGTGTGTGTATTTGTGTGTAGATTAACAAAAAAGGCGCATGACGAATTGGCTTGCAATTTTAACTGTAGAAGGTTGATAAATGCATGCAAAATCGGGAGAAAAATTGCGCTAATTTGAAAATTATTGGTTGCCCGATTCGGGCCACCAAAACTTAACATTTTTTCAATAATGGTTGCCCGAGATGAATTTTTGGGGGCCCCGGGCCACCGGGCCACCGCTAATGTCGAGCCTTGCTACATGTATGCATGTTCATAATCTTTTCTGCAATTTTTTTTGTTCTGCAAAGTCTTTTTATTTTAAAAATTTGCATAGTGCAAGACCCCATTGTAAGTTATAAATTTTTCCTTAATCACTTTCTTATTCTATCGCAATCTTTCTAAAATTTTGAAATGTATATCGCCACTCATTCAATGAACAAGGTTGTACATGTAAATATTACCTTTTATCTGTTACTACTCCATGTGTGGCAAAAGAAGGTTGGCAGTGCTTGGTTTATTTTCTCTTTGACTTTTTCTTTGAGAAAAAAAGGCCTGATTTTTTTACACTGTCAGTGTATGCAATGCACGCACGCCATTCATCATATCACGTACTAGCTATGCACTGACTGCACTCTCGATTCGTCTTGCGTGCCAGGGTAGACGCAACGGCGTGTGAAGGCGGTCGACCCCATGTTGATTGAAGGCTTTTCAACTTATCTGTGCAACATCTATGCGGTTTAGTTTTTTCTTTTTTAAAATCTTTTATGATTGGTCACTTTGAAAATACCATCCTAATTTTGTGAGAACGTTCAGGAACTCGGAACGAAAGGTACAGATTTCTTCATTTTTAGCGCATTTTGCTGCAACCCTTCTTTTTAAATGGAGCTAAGCGTACATGGAATTATGGCTCAGATTCCGCATTTTTAAGGCAATATTTGACCTTTTAAAGGGGGTTTTTGAGTTCAAATCGGGACTTTCATAGGGTGAGTGATAATGGTGTTTGGTGTGTTTCGTGGTGATTGACTGTGCTGGCTTGTGATTAAGTTTGCCATGTCTAATGGAAGCACATGTCAAATTCTGGGCACTTTATTCTACCTCTACCATTTCCTGAGATTCTGGAAGAGTGCTCTAGATCCCAGCAGTCAGGCTTCCATTTTTGTGGCATTTTCATCCGTCCCAATGATTTGATGTCTGCTCAGTGTCATTTTTGCTCAGATCTGCATCTTCTAATGAGCAGAACCTCTGGTCTGCCCTGCCTACCCCTTGTCCAGTCTAATCCTGAAGCTATTCACACTTGACTGTCTGAGCTGTAACTACCTCGTCAGGGAGTGAGTTAAAGTCATTTATGACCCGCTGGCTGAATGCATCTTGCCTCGCCTTGGGCGAGCATCTTAAGTTTTGAAAACTTCATACTGTGACCTCTTGTATTGCCTGCTGCACGTTCAAAAGAGTTAGTCAGTGGATCATATTACTTTTCATAGATTCAATCAATCATATCAAACAATATTTTCTATCAAGCTTCCACCATTAATACACAAATACCTACAAAAATTAAAAACGCATTTGTATTTTGCCGAGATGTAGTTTTTTTTTTTTTTATGATATCAGCTTCCTATCGCACCTGTTGTATATTTACCATTTAGTACTGGTCAATAATGCGTATTAGTCTACACATATAGTAGTTCGTGTGTAAATTATACGTGTAAGGAGCACAGCCTGAAAAGGTGCTCTCACATCGCCCGCTACACTGTACGTGCATGCATGCTCAGCACACACAGAAGTTGGTGCCAGGTCAGGGATCAGCCATATGAAGAGAGAAGAGCCAGAGATGCCAACGAGTGTGGATGCATGCATCTTTATAGCTTCTCCTGCACCTGGCACCTTAGTTTACAACTAAAGCCCACTACAAGCAACCTGCTATTTATCTACCGTGTGGCATCCTTAGTTCACATGTCAAGTGAGTACAAGTTGTAAATGCTTTGGACCGTAACCCATTTGTCGTCTTGGTGAGTCATAATCCTTGTAACTGTTGTTGTGTCTATCTCTAACCACTCGCCATCATTTCTTTGGAGCCATCACTAACTTATGGTGAACCCTGTCGACACTACATGAATTTTACTGCACACCCCACTTTTCAAGTGAAATATTTTGGTCACTTGAAAAGTGTATTAATTTTCGAACTTATTTCACATGTCAAGTGAGTATAAGTTGTTGTAAGTGCTTTGTACCATAACCCATTCGTCATCTTGATGAGTCATAATCCTTGTAACTTATTTCGTGTCTATCTCTAACCACTCGCCGTTATTTCTTTGGTGCCATCACTAACAGACCATGTCGACGCTACATGAATTTTACTGCACACTCCACCTTACAAATGAAATATTTTGGTCACTTGAAAATGGTAGTGTATTAATTACCGAACGTGTGTTTTCTGTGGGAAAAGTTAGAAAATTTACAAAGTCACTGATCAGCTATTTTGGTCATATTTTGTTGTTTTTTAAGAAAATAAAGACTTCAAATAATGCGTTTTGGCCCTTTTTCAACATATTCTATTTGAATTCCCTTTGGAAAGATGATGCAAAGATTTGGTCGTATTGAAATTATATTCTGATGTGTAAATGCACGCGTTCGGCAATACAAGGCCAGTCAGTAAAACAATTACTCACTATTTGTACAAGTTGTATGTTTTTCGATATTGAATCACTATTTCATTGACTAATGTTTGTATTGAATACAAATGAATTGCACTATTTGCTATGAATTGATTTGTGTATGTTAGTCATCTTACCATTGGGTAAGGATTAGCCAAGTGGTGATAGACTTATGACTGTAACATAGTTTTTGGGCATTTAACTAGAATCGTTCTGTTATCACTATATAGAATTCTTTACACATGCCACTGGAAGTTATTCCTTGGCAAGGAATCCTAGATATATCACACCAACTTACAAGTCTTGTCTTTTGGAGCTACAAGAACTGCTATAAAGTTCTAGTTGGTTTGAAGCACACTCTAAATCCATGTCCAAGTTGATGTTTAATAGTCTTATGTATAGAAATTGACATGTCAGAGTCAGGAGAGAAGGCAATTTAATAACAATCTAGGAAGTATATGAACAAATCAAAATACTTTGACAATAGACAGACGTTTTGTGGATGTGATGTGAGGATTTTCAACAAGTTTGGAGAGGTTGCCTCCATACAGAATACCAAAACCGCTTGTTTACAAGTGGTTAGACTAAAAAATGAACTACATGTATACAAATGTAATGACTGGTCTGTACTCATAAGAAATGCACAAGCATCATTTGTTTGAAAATAATAAAGCATGAAATGATGAAAAGGTTACTGTTATGGTCATAGTCATTGAAATTTGTTAATAATAAGTTCAAAACAATATTTTCCTTACAAATTGATAAATTTCTACGTACCATTTTTTAAAATTTGTATTGGAGTTGAACTGATTAAATATAAAAATGTATTATGAAATAATGTATTAATATCAATATGAGGAAGAAAATCTGATCAGATATTGGCTACAGATTATATTTTGTCAGGAATAACTAATGATTTCGCAAAGTTCTGATTCGGTACATAATAAAATGATGTGTATATTGAGGGAATCTGATGTGCAGAAATAATTGAAAATTGGTATTTTATAGAAACAAGTTGCCCTCACCATCTCTGCCCCATGCTTCTTGTGTTCTCAAACCACAGATTTAACTTGTTTCCTCCAGCTCTACAGCTAGTTGCACAATGCAAGATGACCTGGGAAGTAAAGGTCAAATCTGATGCTTATGTTTTTAATACCTTGACTGGAAATGGAGATCACAGTATCCTATTACTACTGAATTTGTGTTGTGGTTAATTACGTTGACATGAGGTGGTTTCAAACCGCCTCGATCACAAGAATCCCCGTTAAATTACGAGAACTTTTTTGGGCTAAAAAATACCCATTAATTATTCCTGCATTCACACCGCCCTGAAACATACCCTTTCGGGATAAGTTCCCGAAGTTGCTAGCATGCGAAGTATGGTCTGATAAGCAGGCAAGGCGCGAGATTCAAAATCACTAGCCCAGCAGCCACTCACGCCGCCACGCCCAACGACACGCTGGGCTGAAAGTTCCCGTAATTTGCTTTCACATCGCCAAAATACCTGCGACCTTGGAAAAATCCCCGCGAAAGTTCTCGTAATTTCGCCAAGTACCTACTATTTAGCGGGTATTTTCTTTCGGGGATATTACGCGTAGTTTGCTTTCACATTACCAAAACACCTGGTATTTTCTGATCGGGGTAAATTTCCCGATCAGAGAATACCTGGAACTGACGAACTTCGAGGCGGTCTGAAACCACCTATGGATGTTGCTCAAAAGGTCACCAAATTCCCATTTTAGTGGAACTCCAGTCCGACAGGCTCATTTGGTATCGAGATGCCATTGTGTTTAGCAATGGGTATTTGGTAAGCAAGTTTCAGAACCTGGGTCGTTTGTCTATTTTATATAACCTCGATAAATACACCTGTCATGTTTTAATTATCAGCAGCAAGATTGAGAGACGTGGTCTTGTGGAAATTATGTGTTGTCTGCCGTGTAGAAAAAATTATCTTTCATCGTGAGTGAAGCATATTATATTTTTATTAGCAAGCTCCAAACTCGTTCTTACATATTTTTCACCGAAGTGCATTAAACATGTACTGTATGGCACTGTTTAAAACAATGGCATGATGTAATACAGTGAGTAAACTTGCTAATGCTGGAAGAATGTTGATGATCATCTGTAGCCTATATTGCAAATTTGGATAATTAATGCAATTAAAATGATTAAAAACGCCCATTTTGTTTGTCATATTTCAGTCTTTCATGGCATCATGTATAAAAGCACTACAGTTGTAAAATGCCCCCCCCCCCTCCCAACTCCCTCACCTACATGTACATGCACACTACTGCAGGATCAGCACCAGGGTTGTTTGTGGGGGGGGGGTGTTAATATCTATTGGAATATATCTATTTTTTATTTCATGTAGTAAGCAAAGGAGAATATTATTGACTGTGTGATATTTTGCTGATATCGCAAAGCCTTTAATAATCCTTGTAACTAAAGTGTATGATCAAGACTAAATAGGGTATGTGTGACTGGCATGCATATACAATAGTTAAATGTACATCAAGCTTGTAAAGATAAAAGGAGGTCTGGCATTGCATCCTTAATTTTTTTTTTGCTCGGGAAATGCATACACATTAAGTCCTTTAAATAGAGGAGTCAGAGGGCATTTCTAGTATAGTCTTTATGAAGATGAGAAAATATGAAGGTCTGAGTGAGAAAAAAATCTACATGAGTAAAGTCAATTAAAGACTTTTGAGACATCTCTTTCCTACCGCAGTTGGAAATTTGAATTCCCCTTTAAATGACATCTGGAGAGAGTACGTGTAGACCTCGTCATTGTTTTTAGACTAATATTTCCGGTACTCTTCAACTTCCATTGACCACATACAGGATGTATTCCTAACAATGAGGGAAAAAAAAACATTACACGTATCTTGCTCACTAAAAGTGTATGTCGGTTACACTGTACATTTCTATGTACATCCTTGCTTTGTTCTACCAACTTCAATATACATTTACCACGTTTATTATTGATCATTCAATCACAGTTTTATGATTTTATGGTACATGCTTAGTACATGTATATATGTAGAAATACACAAAGCTTTTATTTTTGTAATTTGTCAGAAACTTTATCAAACATGTAGTCCAAATTTCAACTATGTGTACATGTATTATGTATGATCCTTTTGTAAAGATAACTATTGGACACTATTAAAATTAGCCTATGACCAAAATATAAATCATGTACATGTAGCTTGAACTACATTTATTGAGACTGCACATGCTGTATACTGTATTCATACAGTACATACATGTAGCTGTCCTGAACACTTGTACGTAGGAGGAAACAAGGAAATGCCTTTGCACCATATTTCCTGGGAAATATTTCTCTCTATATTGGCTGCATACCATGAAGCAATAATGGCAATTGATGTTTACTTATGTACTGCAGAGTGATTTAATTCTGCATATTTTTGTTATCAAATCACTGAATTGGCACTCATAGACAGGAAATTTCAATGAGGATAATTACTTTGATTTCATCTGCCGGTATATTGCTGGGATAAGGACATAAGATTGCATGTGTAAGCATACATGTACATTGTGTACAGGGTTGGCACGTTTAAAACTGTGTTTTAAAACATGTTTTAAAACGCATTTAAAACACCCGTTAAATTTTGTTTTGAAACACCACATAGACTTGTGTGTTGTAAATTTGCAAGGATGTGATTTTATAGTCATACATGTATATCGAGGTATTTTACCTGACTGCTAAGAAAGCACGAATGCCTGTGAGCAAGCAACCAGGAGACCAACGGCTTAAGTTCCTCTCCAAGGGACCTGGTAATGAGGATAAATGCCTTACCAAAGGGAGTAAGCGCACCACTTGGGAAACGAACCTGGGTCACCGGAATCCGAAACCCCCGCTCTACCGACTGAGCTATCGCAAATGAATGTTTTTTTAATACTTGAAATATTTTCTTATTAAAGAGGTGTATTGTTTTTCTCTAATTAAATAAAACTCTTTCTCAACACCTCATTTTGCTCCTCTTTCTCTTTCCCCCTTTATTCTCCCTTTCTCCATCACTTTGTCATGTTCCTTTCCTCTCTGTTCAATTGTGCACATCAAGACTATTCTCATTTTAACAAACATGTCTCAGTGTTGTGCTAACTTTTTAGACAGGTAAAGACACTGTTTAAAATAAGCTAAAATGCGTGTAATAGTAGTACTTGAATGATATGGATGCATTGCACAAGCATCATAATATTTTACAAATAGACTATAAAACTGACATTATATTCTTGAGGTACACACAAAAGTTGGTGAAACTTTGCACTTCGTAAAGATGAAGAAAAGTACCTTTAACAGTATAAGAAAACCAGCTACCAAACCTTTACCTTTACAATCCTAGGGGACCTTAATGGTCCCCTAAAAAATTATATTATAAATCCATAAACATGACAGGGCTGTGAAATATATAGTTTAAAACTATTTTGGGGATTCATGCATGGGTATGCGGTTAATATGATTACATAACAAGTGCATGTCACACCCCGAATCGTTACAAAATATTACTTCATGTACATGTATAAAACCAATGTAAATTCTTGCCAAAATTTGTATCTGTATCATTATTTGTACTTTTTGTTAATGATTAGAAAATAATTTTAATAAAAAATCAATAAAAAACAAACAATCTGGATTTACAGTGTACATGTACATGTAAGGGAAAAAATTAATATTGATTTTTTTCCTAATATGCCTTTGATCAGAATTTCTCAATTAAAAGAATAAGCAATTTAAGGGCTTAATATCTATAGATTTAAACCCAAATTTGTATTTCATGCACTGAAATTGGCATAATTGATATTGATTTAATGAAAGTAAGTTTTGAGACCCCATAAGGAATGTCAATTTCTTTCATTGTGCAATTTCTTCTCCCTCCCCCTAAATTAATTGACAAGACTCGCAAAATACCCTGGGACTACATGGGGATGTACATTCTACATGTACATGTATGAGGTATAGACCAATTTCACGGCCGGTTTATGTATTTGGCCCTCTATCGGCGACGCCATTGCTGCGGTGGGCAAGTGCGCTGACCGCGATTGGTTCTGTGTACAAATTCAATGGAAGATTACAGATAAGCTCTGATATTGTGTCATTAACATTCATCATAAAACAATAAAATAAAGCATGGACACCTGGGTAGACGATGTAAGACAATGGCCATATCTGACCGATGAAGGTATGATGAATTTTTGCACTTTGGCTACTTTTTCCCCTTAGTTTTGTCAGTAAAAGTGAGTTGATGACCAAGAATCGCTGTTGGTTTTCATCAGGGAGCTCACTTCTTGTTGCTAGTAAATTGTGCGGGAGAGTGAACGAGACATAGAGTGAGAGAGGATGAGAGAGGGGAGAGTATGTGTGAGAGGAGGGGGATAGTGAGAGGGGAGAGGGGAATAGTGAGAAGGGGGGGGGGGGGTAGTGAGAGAGAGAGAGGGGGGGCTAGCGAGAGAGTGTGTGAGAGAGGGATAGTGTAATACAGAGAAGGGGATAGTGAGAGGGAGAGAGAGAGAGAGAGGGATAGTGTGAGAGAGAGAGGGGGAGAGAGAGAGAGGGACTGATATTTCCATCTAAGTCCTTTCTGTTGATGTTTTTTATCCACTGGCGACGCATTCCTTCATCACGGCCTGGAAACCTATGCAGGGAGTACGGCTTCACACACAAACAGGCTTCATGAGTCCAAGGCGAGTGAATTTCACATTCACTTTGCTTCCAATCCTGAAGCTTTCTCCAATTGTTGTGGCAATTGAACATAGCACAGCTGCGACCTGAACTTCTCCGATTAATGCTCATTGTGAATCTTACAAGAAATCTGCTCAATTGATCCAAAATAAAAAAAAATCGAACGAATGTACCAAATACCCTATTGACTTGTGTACTATAAAAGTTGATTCGCCCACCGCAGCATGGCGACCAGTCTGCTGCCCTCTCACGTTGTGAAATTGGTCTATAAACTTATAAAATCTCAACTTAGTGGGGGATTTTAGGCATTCAGTTTCCATGATTTAGTAATTTTGGGGGAAATATGAACTTTTCTGTTGGAAATTCACTAACAAAAATTGCACATGTAGTCCTCTCTTACTTACTCCAAAAAAATTATTCAAAACGTCAAGAGCTTAAATCATATTGTATTAAAAGTGTATGGTTTAATTGATTTACAGAAAATTGCATCATTCATTGGAAAAATATGTTTAATAACAATCTAAAATGTATTTAAACAATAAAAAACATTTTATTTGATTTTTTAATGAAAAACATTTATTTATTACAACCCTGATTGTGTACAATGCAATATAAAACCCCATTTTAGACCAGATTAAATTAGGCCTGTCTTATACAAGTTACTAAGTTTTGAGTCAAATTTCTCCTTAAAAGATTTTTGTGGTACTAAAAGTTTTGAATAATGGCACAGTCACATTTCGCCTACGATGGCTGCATGGTGAATCGTTTAATGTGGTTCATGTGTAGAATTCCTCAAAACGGTTGTTTTCCTTTCATTGTGCCGACACTGTAGTCCAATGCAAATGCAGCATATATTTTAGGCATAGTGAATATTATGATGAATCAGCCGTCAAATAATTGATACAAAATTAAAGTTGAAATCTATTATATTTTAATTTCTTTTTCTTAAAATATGAGTGTGCACAGATGTTTAGATAATGCTCATTTTTCCTGGAACAAGACACTCAATTGTTGAAGTACACACATGACTCTTGTGACCTGAGAAATGCATTAAAGCAGAGTAGTGCTTTATTCAATTATGTCAGATCTTGCCACTGTATTCTATGTGTTTTCTATAGTAATCATGCAATGCACATTAAGGGTATCTACACACCAAAGAATGAGAGGATAAACAATGTTAAATAGAGTTTATTGAATTATCCTCTGTGTTGTTCTGGATTATTATGACTGAAAGTTCCATTTAAGTTTACACTTGTTAAATAAGATGTGAATGTGTACATCAAAGGCACATGTATCATTCAGATATGGTATTGTTTTTACGAATGAATAGTGTGCTTTCAGAGGAGGTCATGCATGTCAAGAGCTTGGGGGAGGGTGCACTGAAGCAGAGGAGTTCCGACACTATACGAAGCAAAAAGAAATTTGTATTCCTTCTGCTTTCAACAGCTGATTTCCAAACTATGTTTCCACCTTTCCAAAATGTGCACCCTGTACCACTTTAGTTCCACCTCCCCATGCTCACACCAGCCTACGCCCTTGCATGTGTACAACCGGACCTACATCATTACGCCAATTCTTGTTAAAGGTCAAGTCCACCTCAGAAAAATGTTGATTTGAATCAATAGAGAAAAATCAGACAAGCACAATGCTGAAAATTTCATCAAAATCAGAAGTAGAATAAGACAGTTATGACATTTCAAAGTATCGCTTATTTTCAACAAAATAGTTATATGAACGAGCCAGTTATATCCAAATGAGAGAGTCGATGATGTCACTATTTCTTTTGTTTTTTATTTGAATTATACAATATTTCAATTTTTACGAATTTGACGATTAGGACCTCCTTGCCTGAAGCAAAAAATGTTAAAATAATGGAATTCCATGTGTTCAGTGAGGAATGAAACTTCATTTCACATGACAATGACGAGAAAATAAAAATATTTCATATTTCATTTAATAAATTACAAAAGAAATAGCGAGTGAGTGATGTCATCAACTCTCTCATTTTGATGTAACTGGCTCGTTCATATATTATTATTTTGTTGAAAATAAGCGAAACTTTAAAATGCCATGTAACTTTCTTATTTTACATCCGATTTTGATGAAATTTTCAGTGTTATGCTTGTTGAATTTTTCTCTTTTTATTTAAATCAAGTTTTTGTTGGGATGGACTTGTCCTTTAAGGGGTGCATTTTCAGAATATGGACAATATGTGTTTAGGTCTTTAGGGTGCTTTTCGAGACCCCATGGTCACGCATGGTATCCACTCATCAATGGAAGTGCCCCCCCCCCCCCCACCGGGGCTGGTGAGCTCAAAGTAGCTCTGAGGGAAAAAATGCATTGCCTCTCTTATACATGTACATGTAGGTGTACACATTTTCAAACTGATATACAATGTACATGTACCTCAGATTGAAATAATTATATTTTGTTAGAGTGTTGTATGCAACAATAAATTTATTTTTTATCCTTTTTTCTTTGCAGAGCTGTTGGTAAGACATGTCTTCTCATCAGTTACACCACGAATGCTTTCCCTGGAGAATACATCCCAACTGTGTAAGTATGAATGCAGTACTACCGGTATAGATAAATCTGTAAGCATGAAGCACAAATTTAAACCACAAATTTAAACCACAAATTTAAACCAGCACCCCTTGTTAAAATCGTTCCCAGGACCCTATTTCCACATTGTAATAAATCAGAATTCATTCCACTATGGATGACTTGACAATAGCATACATTTCCTTTACCAACACAAGCATGAGTACAGTAGTATAGTACATGTAGAACTTTGCTCTCCTTAACAGCTGTTTTAGCAGCTGGTATGCTTGAAGTATTACTGAAGCACATCAATGGAGAAATATGTACATGTACATGTAGATATTACCAGGGGGGGGGGATGTTTCACAAAGATTTAAGTATTACTTAGATTCGCACTTAATGCTGAAGCGTATATGACAGGCAACGCGCAGTCTTATTGATCAATACGCTTATACGCAGTAGTGCGCGTCCTGTTGACCTTATCTGACCAATGTGGTCATGACTTATACATAACACACGCAACAAGGCATTTAAGTGTGACTCTAAGTCATACTTCAATCTTTGTAAAACACACCCTTATGTATAAATTGATGAATACCATCACTACATGTACTATGTAATTTTCCATGTATTGACGATACAATTAAATGTAGTGTAAACAGAACTTTATGTAGTATTACCATGTGTTTAATTTTGCAAAAAAAAGTGGAATGCAGATAATTTTTTTTTCTTCAAAATTGCATGTTCAGACTTTCCTGTGTTGATTCAATGATGATTTAGAATCATTTGAACTTGAACACCAAATTAAAAACGTCATCCAATTGTCCTACATGTGTGTAAATAATGACATAATAACAAGAAAAAAGGGAGGTGTACATGTATGTAGGCCAGTCAGACCTGTCTTTAATATGGGCCATCTTTCTATAATGGTTTCTTTTGCTTCTCCTAACTGTCCATTGTAGACATGTTATTGTATTGAAGAATAAGAAGCTTCTAAATTACATGGAATCAATTTATATTAGATAAAAACTCATTACATTCACGAAAAAGATTTATATGGAACATGAGAAAGGAATACGTACACTACACACCTATTTACACTCATTCACAGCATAACACATTCAATTTAGTGCAAATTATTAAGAAAATATTATTTACTATAAGATTGTGCATTTGGTGTAAGTATTGATCTGAGAATGTCAGAATCCTTTATGTTCATATTATGTGTATAGCTTGCACTGGTATTGTCTGAACCTTGAAGTAGAGCTTGTGCCTGTGCATTTGTCATATAATTTCTCAATTTTTCATTTTTGTTTCATGTAGATTTGATAACTATTCTGCCAATGTGATGGTTGATGGTCGTCCAGTGAACTTAGGATTATGGGATACTGCTGGTCAGGAAGATTATGACAGGCTGAGACCACTGTCATACCCCCAAACAGTAAGTTATCTCGTAACCTCCTCCCATCTCTCTCTATGCTGGATTAAAAAAAAACTTGGATTGCTACATGAAGCAAATAGTAATTTTCACTCAAAAGGCTCTGAGCCAATCAAATGCAAGGATCGTAGTGAGCTTATGTGATAATTGCTATAAATTTGTTTTATGAAATGTTCCCCTTGGGCCCATAACGCAAAGGTTTAAGAAACAGCCGATGTGCATTTTGCTAGGTACATGTAGACTGACAAGGAACCGATCGTGTTCTTTCAAATGAGCGATTAATCGCTAACCTTTGTGTTATGGGACCCGGGACCTTTTTTAATCAAAGTAAATATATGTGAACCAATATTAATATCTGAATGCTATGATGAATGACAAGAAATGCTGTTGTAGTTGGTGGTGGTGGAATGATGATGATGAGGAGGTACAAAGTAGCACCTTATCATCATCAACGAAGTAATACTACTGTTAATAGTGATGATGATGATGATGCTGTTATGGTGATGATAATGCAGACAATGGTGATGATGAGAACAGATGGTGATGATGACCATTATAAAGAAAATGATGGTTTTGCTGCTGATGATGATCGCGATGATGATGATGATTATTATAATGGTGATGATGAAGTTGATGATGATGATGATGTTGATGTTTATGTATGTTTTTAGCACCACTGCCATTAATTCACTTAAACATTACGAGGAGTACTTTTTTGCCACATCTATTAGACTTGTTGAATTATTTCTTTTTAGAAAGAAAATAAATAATACATTCGACCCTACATCTAGTCCATTACAGTCCAATACTAACTTAGTTTTTCTTCTTGCAAATTTCAGGATGTATTTCTCATCTGCTTTTCACTGGTGAGCCCTGCATCCTTTGACAATGTGCGAGCCAAGTGGTATCCAGAAGTTAGCCATCATTGTCCCAACACACCTATCATCTTGGTAGGAACCAAGTTGGATCTTCGGGAAGATAAAGAGACGGTTGATAAGCTAGCCCAAAGGAACACCTCACCCATCACATACCCCAAGGTAAGTAATACAGATTTCTCCTCGCAAGGCACTTCGCCATCATCCCAAGTTTCAGATTGTCTTAGGTGTATTACTGATCTGGCAAAGTATCCCGCTCATAACATTATTTGTAGTGAAGATGCAATTAGGCTGTTGGGTGAATTTCATCTTGTGATTACAGTCTTATGTGCCCTTGGGGTTTCTGGTGAAATACGGTCTTTTACCACATGTAGATAAAAGAGTTCTTATAGAATTTATGGTACATAAATTAAGAAAGTGTGCAGTGTCCACCTTGCTTTAAAACAAAACAAGCAACTGCTGATGTGGATTATGGTACACCGTGTTTAAATTCTTGGAAGGACAGAGATAATAAGTGGAGAGAGGTAGAAGTGAAATGGAAAGGTGAGAAAGTGAAGGTTTAATAGGAAGTAGAGTATTTCAGAGTGAGTGTAGTCATTAAAAGGACTCTAAACCAGGAGTGGAAAGCTTGAGTAGTTGGCATGGTGATTTGCTCGAGTAGAAGGCTGGTTGAGTTTGAGAGGTGAGAAAGGCTCGAGTAGAAGGCTGGCTTGAGTTTGCGAATGGAGCTGTAGAGCGGGAGCAGGAGAGCAGGTTTACTTTCTGTCTTCAGGAGAAGGACTTCTACCTCTATCCAAAAATTTACACATTGTGTTCCGTTAACCACTTCCACGATTGTTCATACCATATGCAAACCTTCAAACATCATCTGAAAAAGAGCAACAACATAGAAAGTTCATTTCCAACACTAAAGGAGTGATTTGTGTAAATGGGGCAATATATAAGGCAAGTGAGGGTACATGTGTAGTATATGGTTTTGAAAACATAATCTTGTTCTTGCTCAAGATTTGAACCATGTGCATGCTTTGGAGTCCAAAGTCGTTCCATGCCGAGGTGAGAATTCTTTCACATGGGCTGATGGGCTGACAAATAAAACGCAGACATATACAATCTAATCAATAAATAAAATAGAATAGATAGGTTAAAAGAATTTTACAAAAAAGTAGTCAAACTAATAATAATAACAACAACAACGCAGTTCTCGTATATTAATATCACATTATGTCATAACATCCCTATGCACTTCCAAAGGACTTTATTACCCTGGTTTTATCCCCGCAGCCTTTTTTACAGTGCGGTGGCATTTCAAGGAATAAATTCCTGCCAGGTACCCATTCACCTCACCTGGGTCGAGTGCAGCACAATGTGGACAAATTTCTTGCTGAAGAAAATTACGCCATGGCTGGGATTCAAACCCACGACCCTCTGTTTCAAAGTGAGAAGACTAATCCACTGGACTACAACGCTCCACAGTAGGAAGTGGATGATATGGATTTGCACTAATCTTGAACATTAATATTCTTTTGTTAACCCCAAAATTAGAATTATGGTTATTGTTAAACTTGGCATGAAATTGTCTCATTTTTATTTATTTATTTTTGGTTAATTATTTTGATTTATAGGGTCTACAGATGATGAAGGAGATCAATGGTGTCAAGTACTTGGAATGCTCTGCTCTTACTCAAAAAGGCCTAAAGACAGTGTTTGATGAAGCCATCAGAGCGGTACTTTGTCCAGATCAACATAAGAAGAAGAAGAAGAACAAGGGTTGTAAATTAATCTGAAGATATACAAGGGTGTCTTCATACTGCAGTTTGAGTTCTTATACAAATACATACTTCTGGCATAAACGTTATACGGGCCAGGATTATCGCTTCAAGTGAAAGAATTATTTTTCTACTTCAGAAAAATTATGTCATTTTGATCAAAGGGTTTTAACAAATATTTGTGGTATCAAGAGGTGTTACCTCCACACAGCAAACTCTGTACTTATTTTTATTTGTACTTTATATTTAATTTGGTGGGATTACAATTTTCTGTTTTGTAATGTAACTTCATTCTTCCATTATTCTTTCTTTGGTTTTTTTACGTCATAAAATATTGAAAGTTTTTATCGAAAGGTCATATTTTGTTGAGCAACAAACCATGACCTTTTGATAAAAACAGCACTGTTAAAAGATTGCCATGTCAATTGTGGTCTCAATGTGTTTCAGTTTTGATGAAGTAAACAGTTTTATTTTTTCAAGGTGTATGTGAAAGTTCAAATTAATTAATTGCACAGATAATGTGGTTCAGTTTTGCATGCGTTTTATATGTATAAACTTTGTATTAATTTGAGTTTGGAGTTAGCATTTTACTTGTTAACTTGTTTTACAGGATTATGTATTAATGTTCAGAACTTAAATCAAGCAAAGAATAGATTTGAACAAAAATATTTTGATGAGTGGATTATAACACTGATTTTGCATGGGAAGTTGGAACAACAAAGAAACAATAATAGAGTGGCTTATGGTATATCATCATGTGATAATCCTGAAGGAAAAACTTTATATTCTTCTACGAGATACTGGTAGCTTTTACCCATGGAAAAATACTGATCTCAGTTATCATATGGTAATGTACTGTAGACGCACACCATGAAAACATTTCAAAGATCATTCGACATCAAACAATTTAAAGGCCTTTTGATTGATTGAAGATAAGCTGCAAGCATTTTGAGTTAAAGGGATAGTATGGGGCATTTAAATAACACAGTTCAAACATTCTTGCATATAGATTAATCGGTATGAGATGAATTTATTTGTCAGATGACCAGAGACACTACACGTGTTAAATGATAAGACTTTTACTCTACTTGTAAAAGACTGTCTACTTATATCCATAGTTTTATTATTGTCGCAATAAAGATTCATAACCAGAGATATATACATGTATATATTATGCTGCAGACAAGATCAGAGGAAACTATAATGTTGGTTTCTTAGTCAATGGCTTGTTTTTCATTAGCAAAAGGGAGTAACTCTCTGTTGAAAGGGTAAATGTTTTATCATTACTTGGAAAAATAAAACCTATCTCAGTAAAGAAAAACAAAGTTCTAATGAGGAATGATATGGCAGACTTCAGACTTTCTTTTTCAGTAGGATCAAAACCTTTGACGTGGTATAGTGTTTTAATGATGAGATTGACAACAGGAATTTGGACAGGATTCTATCTGATTGTTTATTATGTCATCAGAACAAAAAAATTGATTTTATTGAAATTGCAAGGTTTTGTCACTCCAATGTTGATACGTTTTCTATTCTTAAATCACGCAAATAACTTAAAACCTTTTGCAAGCATAGCTTAGCATAGGTCCATGGATTATCAGTGCCATATAGACTTTCTTGCAAGAACCCCTCAAGTGAGTACATGTTGAGGTTCCTCTCAGAATACATTATTTTGCTTATGATTTTGTTTGTTTCCCACATTCCAAAGACAAACATGTTCTTTTTACCAATGTCTTCCATTGAATATATCCACAAAGTCGTTATAGATTATGAAGTTTACAAATTTTCCAGTTTCTAGTCACATTACGCAGATATTGCATAAATTCAATTTGAAAAGAAAGCAAGTATGGCTGATTTGTTTGCCATTTTTCTTTATTTCACCATGATATGATCAAATACAAACTACTGAAAAGAAGCTTCATGCATATGTATTTGCATGTCATAACTTTTTTTTAAATATTGAAATGAAATATTTGGTCAACTATTGAATTTGTATAGCTATGATATTGGGGTTTGTGCGGCTAAACTTACATTTGAAAAAAAAAATCTTAGTTGCGAGTCTAGAGTATAGTTGCTAGTCATCCTACGGCTTGTTTGCAATGTTTGTTCCTCTTGTACATGAAATATGTATATAGATTTTGTATGATGGGCAATTTTTCCATTGTAGATAAAATGAAACGGATATTGGTTTGTTTTTATTTCGGGAAGGGATAGAATTCCAACCAACAAGAAAAATAAGAATCGGGGACAACAGTTTTTATACAATGCGCGCCTAAGACTTTTGATTTATTAGAATATGAAGATTTTATATTTTAAAGTGCTTTTCTCTAGGCCTAGGGATGATGTTTAAATACATGTATCTCTTCACCAACCTAAAACCTGAAATGTTACTTTTTCACTGCTTGAATATTCATTCCAGAGTGGTGGTAGTTCCCCCACCAATAGTGATGTATCACATCAGACAATAAAAAATGCCATATCATTTTTGCTTTGCGTTGTGTATTTGACAAAATTCTTCATGGCACGATCATGTCATCTAATGTATCTGCACAGCAAATCCCAATTGCATGGGCAAAATTGCACGAAATATAAATAATCAAAATAATTTGACAACTTTAATGGTAAATTCGTTCCCAGGCCTTCTTTTAACCACATTGTCACTGCTTCACTTTTCTCTTCCTCATCTAATTTGAATATCATGTTTTAAGTGTTTTAGTGTGTTCTGTACATAAACATGAAACAACGTACGGTAATTATCACCATACCAATATCAGGAAAGGGCAGATGAGGCGGGGGGTGGGGGGGGGGGGGGAAAGAGAGGGTGGGGTGGATAGTACATTAGGTCTTTATAATTGCAAGATTCTGATATGCCTGATATGGAGGGGGGGGGGGGGGCGTGAAGGGATTGGAAAATCCATTTTTCAAAACTTTTTTTATCATGATTTATATTACATTTCATACATTATGCAAACTGTAAATAGATTTTTTGAATTCCCCATGCTGAATTATCAGAAATTTTCAGATCTGACATTTTGTGAAGTTTATTTCAGCATTTCTTCCAGGCTCCAAAATGCGAAACATATTTTAGTCTGTATGAAGGTGCACAACTTTTTTTTTTCATTTGATATGAATTAGCATGAATTTACCACTATAATCATATATGCAGGTCAGTATATTTCATAATTTTTCTTATTTATCTCTGTTAGTCTACCCAATAAATTTGTTGTAATGTTGATCAAACATATCTTTTTTTCTGCTAAATGTCATGTTTTAAATTTGCACAAGTTAATACAGACTGATTTGTTTTCTTTAACACACTTGTCAGACTATTGAGGTCAGACAAAGAATTGATTGGGCTTACCACTGTTAAGACACAATGGCTCTCCCTTTCGATCTTTTGCCTAGTTGGGGATGTAATATAGGAGTGCCTTGAATACCTAACATGGTGGATACATGCACTGTAAAAATACCCTATATTATTATTTTCACAAGTATTTGAATGTGACTAAAATAGCATTTTAATTCCCATTTGAGTTACATACTACAACTTAATGATTAACTCCAGTGGGAATTATATGTTTTAGTACATAATGTGACTGGGAATTTACGTTCCATTTATAGTTTCATTTTAATCTTTGTGAAAATAATGCATGTTGGCACTTAATCATGGCTGTTTATCTGTCATAACACTTTATGAAACCACCCCGTGTGGTCACAATGTTCAGACAACAACCAGTCTGGATAACAATACAAAACAAATATTTTCTTTTCTTTTGGGCTTCTTTAAAACATGATCTTATTTTTTTGTCTGTTTTTACATGAAAATTCTTTCAAAGCGCAATTTATATACGACCTGATCTTAAGTTTGGTTTATCACCTGTATGTAGTACATAATTATGTTTGATTATTAGTTTAGCCCCAATACAACTATATCGTTATTATCTGTATCACAAGCATTGCATGACTTTTGTGCCTAATAGAAAGATTTTATGTATCTAAAAGACAAATATTTTCCAGTTTATTATCACCTGAATATTATATCTTGTTAGATTTGAACACTATAAAATTATAAGAATATGTAATCATGAATAATGTAACAATAAAGGGAAATAAAAAGGTAAATATGATTGTTGACTGATTACTTGAATGACATTTTTTTCATTGGAGAGAGATAGAGAAAGAGGAGGGGGTGGAGTGGCAGAGAGGAGGGTACATTGAAATCCCAAAGTAAGACGAGTTTTTTGTTTGCATAGCATAACGAGGCATTTCCTTTTGTATCTAACTATAACATTTCTACCAAACTAAATTTGTTGACCGATCTTAATTTAAGAAACATGTAACACCTCATGCAACATTGATTTGACTGAGTACTCTTTGAGTTGCCTTGGAAAGTCCACATTGGATTAGACCAAACTCTGCTTGCCTGCAGGGTTGGGATATATGTGTTTTAAATAAAAATCACCATTTTATTATATCTTTTGTCAGAGAGGGATGTACGTATTAGGCTGATGTATTTTTTTTCAGTGGCCAAGAATTTAGGCCTGTGTATATTATTCAATATACCAACAAGGAAGTGAATGACTGAACCAACTAGGTGATATATATATATTATTTCTTAATTTCTGAATTGAAATTGACTGATCTTAAACACTCTTTTGAAGGAGTGTTATGAAGATTGGAAATATGGGTTATGGAGATCTTCAATAATTCATTTTTCCAGAGGTAGGCAATGCAGTAAAAAGGTGGACTTTTGATGTCAACACATTGCCATAGGTGTAGGCTTTAGGCCTTTTATAGGGTTCATATAAAGATAGAAAAAATGATAAAAAAGAAATAAACATTAGCTTTGTTTTACACAGAGATAAATCTAGTAATCATCAAAACACATCTCTTTTGGTTGTGATACATTTCCGTGGGTATTTTAAAGTTTAATTTTCACCCCCATTTTATACCAGACTATGTAAAACCTGTTCCAAATCAAATTTCTCAACATGATTTTGTGGTCCCAAAAGATTTGAAAAAGCTAAGTGACGAGCATTTTTTTTCAACCCTTCACTTTAATGAAAACAAAATCATATGAATTTAAGCTGAAATTAATTTTCCTTTGTTTTTCTGAAAACACGAGTATACACTATTGACCTGAGAAATTCTTAAGTAGAGTAGATCTGGTGCTTATTGAATATTCATTTTGTCTCGATTATTTATGCACTGCACATTGAGGTATCTACAAACCAAATATGAGGGGGGGGGATAATGTTTATAGAATTGATTATTTTTTATCCTTTGTGTTACTCTGGATTTTTGTGACAGAAATTTCCTTTTTTGAGATAACACTTATCAAAAAGATGAACAGAACTGAAAGTACATGTATAATGGATGAATGGTATTAATGAATGGTGTTCGTTCAGAGGAGGTCATGCATGTGATTAACCGTACCTAAGTGACCCCCCCCTTCTCCCCCGACCTCTTTTCTACGGGAAAAAATTACATTGGGGTTCAGGGCAAAGTCGCCCCTGAAATGCTCCCAGGGAGCCCTTGAACTAACATGCTATTGTATTTCTTCTTTGCAGAGCTGTTGGTAAGACATGTCTTCTCATCAGTTACACCACAAATGCTTTCCCTGGAGAATACATTCCCACCGTGTAAGTATACATTACAGAATAGACCTATACATTATAGAATATATTTCCACTGTGTTAGTATGAACACTTTATAAATAGAATGCATTCCTATGTAAGTATAAATGCATTACAGCAGAATACATTCCTACTGTGTAAGTATATATGAATGCATTACAACACTACATTCCCAGAAATACTAGAGTAATATCTAATCTTTTATTTTGCTTATTTCTGAAATCATACAGACAATTTCAAAATATTTTGAATGACAATTCATTGCAAACAAGCCAGTCAAAATTTAGATCTACATTGATCATGTGGATTGAAGATCGAAAGTTTATATGAGAGGCAAACAATGAGGTTTCATCTGCAAATTGTACAAATTTAAAGAAGTTTTTAACAGTTGACTATCATAATTTATGTAAATTAAGAATAAAGAGGGTCAAGCAATGCTTCCTTGGAGAACACCTGAAGAAATTATTTTTGAATTTGATGACTATGCATTGTACATGGTAATACTAAATTGTTTCCTATTTTTTGAATAACTACAGAACCAAAAACGAGGCAAGCCCCAATAAAAAGATACCTTAAGTGGCAAGATGGAGTGTGACAAAGTATATTTACGATTCTGATAAATCCATGAAAAAAATAACGATTGCATATTTATTTCAATAAATATAATTCAATATTAAAATCAGTTCAATTAATGCAAACTCAGTGAACAGTCTGCTTAAAACTGAATTCATTGAGGTTGAGTAGATTATTGGAGATCAAGAAATTGTATAACCTATTTTAGCCTACTATACATAGTCTTTCAAGGACTTTGGAAAACCATGGCAAAACAAATATCGGTCTATAATTGATAAAATCAAAATCGATCTCTTTTTTATATATTGGTACAACCTTTACTAACTTAATCTTATCAGGAAAAACAGGTTTTTGTAGAAATATTATTTATTTATGCGAGTCAATGATTGGGTAATAAAATACACAGCAGGTTTAATCATATCAATTGGCAAAGTACCGGGCTCTTTCCGGGACTGATATTCTTTATGATATTAGCAACGTCATGTTCTGAAATGTGTTTTAAAAACAAGCATTTATCTTTTGGCATGAAATTTAAAAAATATTTAATTTGAATTCGGTAAAGGCTGAGTAAGGTTTTCCCCTACATAAAGCAAAAGTAATTGAATACATTTGCCACATCAAATATATTTGTACAGCATAGTGTATCATGCCATTCATTGTTGACAGTTTGTTTCTATACGTAAAGAATTTTAATCAAGAACGTCCATGTTTTCTCTAGATATTATTACCTTTTATTCTTTTTTAAATTTGTTATAAAGATATTTCCTTATTGCAGAACGTATAAGGGCATTAAATTTATGAAATATTCCTGTCTTCATTCACATGTTGGCTTTGAATGAAAACGTTTACAAAGAATTAAAAAGAGCTCGGGTAATCCATGATTTTTTTTTATATTGTCATATCCACTGGAGATCGCTCTTTTATCACAAATATTGAAAGTCATGTAAAAAGATTACTATATGCAATCAACATCGTTTGAATCCAGCACTTCTTTCCAGTCATGATCTTTTAGGTCATTGAAAAATACATTTAGTGGTCTCTTTTGCTGCTTCTCTTATTGTCCATTTTAGACATATAGCCTATATACTGTATAAGGAATAAGAAGCTTCAAAATAAAACACATTACACTCATGAAAAAGATTTACACGGAACACATAGGAAAACGTACACGCACACGTCTTCACGCTCATTCGCATCAAAACATATCAGTGACAATAATTAAGAAAACATTAATCACCATAATGAGTTGTTAAAGTACTGTAGAGTTTTTGTTTTATGTATGTGTATGAAAACTTCCACTGAAATGCCAATAATGCTAATAATTTTGTTATATAGTCTGAACCTTGGAATAATACTTTTGCAGGTGCATTTGTCATATATTTTTTTTTTTCATTTAGATTTGATAACTATTCTGCCAATGTGATGGTTGATGGGCGTCCAGTGAACTTAGGATTATGGGATACTGCTGGTCAGGAAGATTATGACAGGCTGAGACCACTCTCATACCCCCAAACAGTAAGTTATCTCCTTCCATCTCTCTCTCTATGCTGGATTAAAAAAATGATTGCTGCTTGAAGCAAAGATGTTTTCACACACAAATTTGCTCCGAGCCGATTAAAAGCAAGGACTTTTATAGCTTTTAACAAAATTCAGCTAAATTTTTCGGACTTTTTGTGGATTGTTCCCTCGGTGGGTGTTTCATAAAGCTGTTCGTAAGATAAGAACGACTTTGAGAGCGACTGGTGATCCTTTCTCTTGGTAAATGGTATACACCATAGGCGATGGTTTAGCGCGTAAGAAAGGATCACCAGTCGTTCTTAAAGTCACTCTTAACTTACGAACAGCTTTATGAAACGGCCCCCTGGTCACTTTATTAAATAAATGTAATGTGAGCGTGCATGAATATCTGTAAGCTCTGATTAATAAAAAAATTATAGCGATAATTTGTTGGTTGTTGTTTATGGTACGGTGGTACAGTGATGATGATGATGATGCTGATTAAGATGATGATGACGATGATGATGATGATGATGATGACGATGATGATTAGTGATTATAATGATATGATGATGATGATGATTAGTGATGATGATGATGATGTGATGATGACGATGATGATTAGTGATGATGATGATGATGTGATGATGACGATGATGATTAGTGACGATGATGATGATGATTAGTGATGATGATGATGATATAAAGATGACGATGATGATAATAATGATGATATAAAGATGATGATGATTATTGATGATGGTGGTGCTGACTGTACGTGATCATGGTTCTGATGATGATCACGGGCGTACATTTGTGACGTCATGGTATTCAAGTAGGGGGTGAAATAGATCCCCCTTGAACAATGTGTGTGCACGCAAGGATTTACGCCGGTGGTGATAATGATGATGATGATGATGTTTATTATTAGCATCACTGATATTAAATCACTTTGATAATAAGAATTAATGTTTGCCATGTCTACGGACTTGGTTGGAATATTTCTTAATAGATGTGATTTTGTGTCAAAGAAAATAACCAATACATTCAAGTCCATTACTTGTTTTCTTCTTTCAAATTCCAGGATGTATTTCTTATCTGCTTTTCACTGGTGAGCCCTGCATCTTGTGAAAATGTGCGAGCCAAGTGGCATCCAGAAGTTAGCCATCATTGTCCCAACACACCTATCATCTTGGTAGGAACCAAGTTGGATCTTCGGGAAGATAAAGAGACGGTTGATAAGCTAGCCCAAAGGAAACTCAGACCCATCACATACGCCATGGTAATTAATACAAATTTCTCCTGAGCAATATATAGGCACATCACCATCATCCCAAGTTTTCAGGTTATACTTGGGTGTATTTCTGATCTTGTAAAGTATCCCACTCATAGATTTTAGATTATTGTAGTGAAGATGCAATTAGCAGTCTATTGGGAGGTAAAAGGTAAATGGAGAGGCGAGAAAGTGGAGGTTAGGAAGGAGAGTTTTCTTACGTAATGAGTGTAGTCCTAAAATGTGTCTATAAACCAGGAGTGGAAAGCTTGAGAATACTTGAGTAGATGAAGGCTAATTGAGTTATTGGAGAGGGAACAGCTTCATTCGCCGACTCGAGCCTCTCTCACTGAGATAGGCTTGAGACGGCGAATAGAGCTGTAGAGAAGGAACAGGAGAGAAGACTCAACGTGTACTGTGCGTCCCAAAATACACTTTTGAAATGGTTGCCAAATGAAAAATATATCACTTCGGGGGAAAACACATATATATGGAAGCCAATAAAGTGAACTTTCAAATGACACCAAAAAGTTGGAAAATTATTCATGCTTGATACTGCCCACTGAAACAAAGGGTATGAAGCTAAAGGGTACGAGACTAAACGTTATGTCGACCCTTTTCCCATCAGCTTACTTCACCCACTGAAGTCGTTTCTTACCCCTATTCTCCTGACTCCAATGAACATACTGCTGAGACCCACATTGTAAAGTTAAAATGCTGCACTAAAGATTGCAATTCACGCTCACTCATGCATGGAATTTCATTTTGATAATTTTCATGAAATTTGCTCTAACAATTTAAATTGATAATGAATGACCATTAATTCATCACAACACCCTCAAGTTTGCAAGTTCCAAGGGACTCGCCTCTCAAAAACTGAAAGAAACCGAAAGGCTATAATTCCTGCCCACCCTAATTTTCATACCCTTTGTTTAAGTGGGTAGTGCTTACTCACACATGAATAGTTTTCAAACATTATGGTGTCATTTGAAAGATGACTTTATTGGCTTTCCATTGTATAAGTCTCTTTCCCTAAAGGAATATACTTTTTATTTGGCAGTCATTTCAAAGGTGTATAGTTTTTTTTTTTTTTTTGGGGGGGGGGCGCACTGTAGAACAAATTGACTGTCCGTCTTCAGGAGAAAGACTTCTACCTCTATCCACTTTTTCTTAGTCCTCCCAAGACTTTACAAATGGCGTACGAGTCCGTAAGCCACTTCCGCGAATGTTCATACTACCATTATGCAAACTTTCAATTATCATCTGAAAACGAAAAACAACAGAGAAGTTCATTTACCTAAAAGGTCAGTGCTTTGTCTATAAGGGGGAATATGTTTTTGTAAATGAAAACATAATCTTGTTCTGGCTCAAGATAATTTATTCAGGGTGTCATATAGCTTATGTGTATGCTATTTGAACCATGAGCCCAAAGTTTGCATGCCCCGAAGCCCCAAATCACGTTCCTTGCCGAAGCCAGAATTCTCCCATTTGGGCTGAAGTATATTACAATCTAAAAATATATCATATAATTTTTTTAAACAGGAGCCAATGCAGGAAATGATTGATATGAATTTGAATTAATCATCAACTTAAATATTCTCTGTAAACCACAAAATCAGAAATGTTAAAATGCAAACTCAAACATTATAAAGTATTGTTAAATCTGGCATAAAATTGACTCATTTTTATTTATGTTTTTATTAATTATTTTGATTTATAGGGTCTGCAGATAATGAAGGAGATCAATGGTGTCAAGTACTTGGAATGCTCTGCTCTTACTCAAAAGGGCCTCAAGACAGTGTTTGATGAAGCCATCAGAGCGGTACTTTGTCCAGATCAACATAAGAAAAAGAAGAAGGGCAAGAGTTGTAAATTAATCTGAAGATATACAAGGTTGTCTATATACCTCAATTTAAGTTCTTATATAAATTATAATACATCTGTCATAACCGTATACGCGTCAGGAAATATCACTTCACGTGATATAATTATTTTTCTACTTGAGAAAAAGTATGTCATTTTGATCAAAGGGTTGTAACAGAAATGTATGGTGTAAAAAAAATATCAAGAGGTTGTAGGCCTACCTCCATACAGCAAACTTTGTAGGCCTACTTATGCATATTTTATTTGTACTTCATATCTAATTTTGGGGATCCGTATTTCTGTTCCATAATGTAACTTCATTCTTCCATTATTCTTTCTTTGGTTTTTTATGTTATATTACCCAGATTTTGTATTATAGAATTTGTAAGAAAAGCAAGTTACAGCTGATTTGTTTGCCATTTTTCTGTATTTTACCATGATGATCAAAATTAATACGAACTACCGGAAAGAAAGCTTCATGCGTTATACGTAATGTTTGCACTTTTTGTAGAAATAGTCAGCTGTTGAATTTGTATACCTTTTGATATTGGGGTTTGTGCGGCTAAACTTATATTACATTGAAAGCAAATGTTAGATATTCATTATCACCTGAGTATAATCTTGTTAAAATAATTTGAACAATGTATGAAATGATAAAAATATGTAATCATTAATAATGTAACTATAAAGGGAAATAAAAGGTAAATATGATTGTTGACTGATTATTTGATTGATATTTTTTCCATGGAGAGAGAGAGGGGGATGGAAAGAGGGGTAGTAGAGAGAGAGGGGGGAGAAAGGGGAAGAGTGGGGTTGGAGAGGAAGTAGCAGGGAGAAAGTGGGAGAGAGGGAGAGAGCGGGGGCCAATTGCACGAAAGGGTCTTTGCAAGGACCGTCTTTCGTGTCGCCCATTTTTTATGATGCGCCATGTTAAACGCATTTTAGATAAATCATCTGCAAACATGTTTTATTCGTCCGTTAAAATAAACAAAATATTTGTTTATAAAATGGTGTGATACATCATGAAATTGTATAAAATTTGATTTAAAAGCAAGCTAACGAATCTTATTCTTTATCATAAATTTCAGAAACACCCCGCCTATAGCGTATATTATAAAAGATGGGCGACACGAAAGACGGTCCTTGGAAAGACCCTTTCGTGCAATCGGCCCCTGGTTCATAGCCTTGGTGTAGTGGTCCCGACTCTCGCCTTAATAAACAGAGGGTCGTGTGATCGATATCCCACCGCGGTCTATACTTTTTTACTCTCGACCCAGTTCAGAAATTAGGCCGATGTATAGATTTGTTTCCAGTGGCCAAGAATAGGCCTAGCCTGTTTATAATATTCAAATTATATCAAGAGAGCGAAGGATCAACCTAATGATATTTTTTTTTCTTAATTTTTACATCCACTCGACAATTGAACACTTTTGGATGCACTCTTTAGAAGGAATGAAATGTTTTCAAAGGAGAAGGATAAGTTGGTTTAATAAATCAGAAAAATAGAGAAAAATATGTTGGAAGTTATTATTAAAAATCATCGTCAAAGAATAACATTTAAAGTTTGATTGATTTGTGACCACATCGTGAGCATATGCAGCTTCCCCATATTGTGTTCCACTTTACTTCCTCCCTTTTTTTTTACACGGGACATGTTGAATAAAATACCTGTCTTGTGTTTATCAAAATTATACTCTGAATATGGTTTCTAGATGTCGTTGGTTGGTTTGCTGTATCAGTTTGCTTCTATTCAATGACGGCTTCACAAGTTCAATCGCTCCCGGGGGGGGGGGGGTGGGCACTTCCATTGACGAATTGATATACCAAAGAAAACACGTAACGTAATAAGGGCGTCAAAAACACTAAAATGCTGGAAAAAAAAAAGGGTAGGGAAGTTGAGCATAGGGGCCAGTTGAGCCACCATGTGCACCCCAGGCCAATAATGAATGAGTCGGACATTGTGGTGGTGTCTTATTACCCATTATATAACCCTTTACCCCACCACATTGTTTCCAACTTTAATTGAAACAAGTAATTTTAGAGGGAAAAATACAAATTTCAGCAAACAAAGTAATAAAGAGTGTGAAATAGATCAGTGCTTTTTACCCACACAAGTCTTTAAATATAAATTCCTAATGAAGAAATAAGAACAATATTGTTAGCCCAGGTATATGGGTTCTCATGTCATATAGTCTTCTACAGTCATGATGGATGCATAAGAAATGTGTGGATGTGAAAATATTGCATGAAGTTCGGACTGGGGTAATTAAATTGAGCCAGCCAACATGGGTCAAGTTGAGCCATGGTAATTCTTAATTATGGTAATGTATAATAATTCAAAAAACTTAAAAAGCAATAGGGTTAGGGCCGGTTAGGAAAATGCGTCTATGGTGCTTTTCGAAACCCCATGTTTATACGCAGTGGTATATCCACTCGTCAATGGAAGTGCCCCCCCCCCCCCGAATCACTCTGTCAGAGGATGTATATCTATGATTGCAATTGGCTTTGAAAAAAAAATTAATTGCTTTTTTTTAATTTTGAAACCTTCACCAGTATGATTTTTCAAAATGTATATTCTACTTTTCTGCTATCATAGCCAACTTACATTGTCATGCAGGTGAATTCCCCCTAAAAAAAAACTTTGAAAGAGAGAGAGAGAAAAAAAAAATCATGGAGTACATTGGGGTGGGCCGAATGGATCTTCAATAATTCAAAGTTATAGATTTTAATAATGCAGAACTGATGTTAACACATTTCCTTCCACTCTGTATACGTTTTTTTTATAAAAAGATCGGGCTAAACTTTAAATTGTGATATGTTTAACAGAGAGAGATCGAGCCTTATGACATATCCAATCCGAATAGATCTCTTTGGTTCTAATAAATTCCATGATTTAAAAATATTGTATTTTTTCATCTAAGTCTATATTAATTGGTGGGGTGGGCCACAGTGAACCTTATTTTTTTGTTTTAACATAAATATGCCCATGGGGAACCTATATGCTAATTAAAGGAATAACAAATAATAACGGAGGGATCGGACCGGAAAAAGGGGCATGCCTATATGCTTTAGGGGGCTTGCTCATTTTTCAAGCATACCCTTTATATTCTTCCCTCCTGAATCACTAAAGATGCACCCCCCCCGACCCGGATTTCGAATTAACTCACGCAGACCGTCAAACACCGTGCGATCTCCTTCAAATTACTGTATCTAGACTAGAGTTTTTTTTAACTTCATTAATTAGAAAATGAAGATCACCCCTCCCATGCATACGAAATGGCGTTATGCGCTGGGAATTAATTTGCCCCCTGCTATAGTTCTATCTAATAATATATAAGTGTTTCTGCCCCACGTGCCCTTATAGATAGCTAGCTGTCTGTACCAAAAGGTAAAAGGGGACACTAGGGGCCGGAAAATTTGACAAGCAAAAAGAAGAAGAAATTGTTTAACCCCTCCCAAACTACATGTTTTATTTCGATTTTGAATGATGTATTTCTTACCATCATAAAAGTAAAAAAAAAAGAAAAATAGGGGAACATTTGACATTGTGTCCCCTACTCTTTTTAGTAGGGGGAAGGGGGCACGTTCCCCCTGTCCCCTCTGGGATTTCCGCCCATATGGCTGTCCGCAAAATATTTTGCCGTCCACTTGCCCGGTAACGAAGGGCCGCGGAACCGGGGGGAGGGAGCCCCCCCCCCCCAATTTTTTCAAAAACCGTGTCCATATTGGAAAAATTACCATACGATTGTGATTTTTTGCATTGTCAGCCCCCCACTTTTGGCTCAGCCCCATCTTTCTTTGTTTAATTATGATATTGCTTTATTATTATCATTATTATCATCATCATTATTATTGATATTATTGTTATCATTACCCCCCCCCCCCCTGTAAATGTTCATTTAATTTGGAGCTCGCCCTCCGCAATCCTCTCGATCTGTTCTTTCGCAGATCCGATTCGTTGCAAAATGTGATGGAAGGTGTGTATCCGGTTGTGTATTATGGGCACCGTATCAAGAGAGCAGTGAAATTCACGCGCGAAATTACAAGAAATCGGCGCGCCGGATTGTATTCGGATTTGATGTTTTTGTATTATCACTGATCATCAACATGCCAGGTCAACGATCAATAACGTAAGTTTGATTGAAATTTTAGGTTTGCATATCCATTAACTAAATCCACATGGCGACTGACATATAATAAAAAATTCATTAAACCTGTCAAAAGTACTTTTATTTGATATTTTACTCTTGTATTAGACCCTGCGAGAATCAGCAGCTGCAGTGTCACTGCCAGTGACACGGCCGGGCGGGCCCGGACAGTCTCGGCAGACTGGCATGGCGGTGGGTGCGGGTGCCGGGTGGCAGTTAATTGAATTGTAATTTTGAAATAGTTAATGTTAGATCTATTTTTTTGGACACTCTCTATAAAAAAGAAACCCTTTCCAACAATAGATATGGCAGTAGGCCTAGCTCTACTGCTCTAGCTAGACTAGACTAGATCTAGATCTGACTGGAAATATTCAATTCTTTAAAGGTAAATTGTGACATTGGTTGAATTCAAATTTTTAAAATATATTTCGCGATTTGCTTTCCACATTATTGATATACAAGTTGTGATTCCTTACAATGCCCAGATTGGCCAGAATGTACTGTTTTGTTTTTCCAAAAAATAAAATAGATGGGAAGTCCCGAATTGTCTGCTTTATTTGGAAGTATGGTTAATCGAAGGAAGGAAATATGAAGAGCGCCACCTTGAGACCAAATGACTTCGATAACTTCCGATCAGTGCAAGACAACACCGCCCAGATTCGTGCCGTGTGCACAACATTTACTTTGAAACGTACGATCGACCGTGATCACAATTGTCAACACCGTGCACTACGGGAAGGTCCCGCTTTGCTGCACGTTGACCGCGCAGACTGAAATCAGGGTTGCTCCTGTATTTCCTAGAAAGCGTGTATAATTATGGAAGATGCCTTGGCCGTGCAGGCCCCTGTATAAATGCTCACTTTCAAAGAGTCAGATACCGTGGACACGTCAAATCCTTGGTCAAACGTGCTTCGTGCAGTGACCATCACCACAATGACGTTATGTATGTACAGCCCGGCTACCCCCACTTCTTTCAAATCGCTGGTGATTTGGGTTTGTGTGTGTGTACGTTTTTCCTTTCTCTCACATTTCCTTTCTCTCTTCCTCGGTGTATGGAAGGTAGGGAAGCTGGACGGGGGGGGGGGGGGGGGCGTGTAAGGGTGCTTATGAGAGGGAAGGAAATGGCTATTCATTGTTTTTCTTTCTTTCTTTTTTCTTTTTTTCTTTCCTTCTTTCTTTCCTTCTTTCCTTCCTTCTTTCTTTTTTCTTTCTTTCTTCCTTCATGTTTAGTTACATTTTATTATACACAACTATTCCTTTTCTAATTCCTTTCATTGCACTGGTATCACGTTTTTTTATTTGCTCATTATGATTCATATCACGTGTTGTATGATGTCTTTGTTTATGATACTCTTGAAAAATAGAAGGAAAAATAATAATTGTGCGTCCTATTTAGACTTCATTTATCAGTAAATTACAGCCTCCACCTACAATACCGCGTGTTCTATTTTTTTTATATATATATACTATACCCTTTCTTTTATTTTGAGGCCAGCTATAAATATAGGTTACGAGTCAATCAATGAAATGTCAAGCTGTTTACGTGCTTGGGTCGAAGAACTTCGCGAATATTGTTATCTATTGGGGATTTTATTTCGTTCCAATGTGGTGTATGGCTTCAGTGATTTAAATACTTGAAAAATCTGCTCGCGGGCGAGCACAAATGTATTTTTTAAAAAGTATATTCATGATAATTATTATACCTCACCTTTTTTCTTCCCCTGTCTTTATTTTCTCCCCGGGGGGGGGGACACTCGACCAAAACAGTGGTAGGGGTACGTGTGCCGCGGGCGAGACTAAAAGGGGGGGGCTTGGAGGGGGCTTATTGTAAAGAGAGTCCTCGGAACGGGCTTTTGGAACTACAAATGTTTGTGAAAATGGGGGTCCTTGATCGCCAGCGTGTGAGTGCGTATCATTGGCGGCGGAAGCAAAAAAATAAAGGGAAGGTCCACCTGAAAGTTTGGGATGGACACAGTTAAGATTTGACAAGCCCCCCCCCAAAAAAAAAAAAAGAGAAAAAGCAACCTAAATTTTAGGAAAGTGGATCACCCAAGTTTTTTGACAAGGAAAATGAAACAAAAAAAGGTCACCCAAATTGCATCTTATATACGTAGCAGATCAATGCGACCGGAACGGCGTACGAAAAATATGCGAAGCTTTCGAGCGGATTTCTTTCTTTTTTTCTTAATAAGAAGAAATGCTATGCTTTGGAGCGACTTTCTTTGTTCTTTTTCTCAATAACATAAAAATGCTATGCCTTAAATGGAAATGAAATTTGAGTGTAAAAATCCGCGGCACATACACTCACTATGCATTATATACTGCGTGCCCCCCATCCTTCTTTCTTGGAGGTAAAGCTTTTAGAGGGGACCGTGAGTCTGAGCCCCATCTGTGTGCCCATGTATGGGGGGGGGGTGGGCGAGTATACTCGAGTAAACTAAATTTAGGCCTACGGGCGCGTGAAAAAAAACTGACAATAGTCCAATTTTTTAGTAGGTGCATGCTTATTCTCGCCGCGCGTCTCCGGGAAGGGACAGAGTGTGGC
This sequence comes from Lytechinus variegatus, assembly GCF_018143015.1. NCBI lineage: Eukaryota > Metazoa > Echinodermata > Echinoidea > Temnopleuroida > Toxopneustidae > Lytechinus > Lytechinus variegatus. Next base: position 33,253,119 of record NC_054749.1, read on the forward strand.
GGAGGGGGGGGGGGGGGGGGCGAGGTAATTGGTTGCCGACAGATACGAGTCATTAGGCTTCAGTGTCCCTCATCTTTGCTCACACTTCTATCGTCAATATCCGGGCAGACCAAGAACAAAACATTTCGAATATTGTTCCGAACACCAAACTGACATTTGTTAAAGATTTAGACATAACAGGGACATTCTAGCAACTATTTATAACCATAGTATTAGAAAGAGTATCATGCTCAATCAATGAAGAACCCACCAAAGGGGTTAGGTCCATTTTTCATCAAATTTGTATTATTGGTCTCAATGTATAGATTTTTAGTAGCTCCGATTCCAAAGAATAGTTGAAATTCCCATTAAAAAGTGATGGCAACGAAAAATCGCTCTTTTTTTAAAGGGGTTAGGTCCATTTCAATTTAGTTCCAAAGGGGTTAGGTCCACACAGAATTTTTAAAAAGATATGAAGACAGGTGGATTTCTTTTGTATCCAATTTTATGTTCTCATGGTAGGGTATCACAAACATTAAATTTCACCGTGACATAAAAATACTGCAGTATGGGAGAATAAAAAAAATATTTTCTTGGAGTGAACCTAACCTCTTTTGCAAACAAAGTATTCTGAAGAGCCAAAAGCGGTTAGGTCCATTGTCCATTATTTTTTTCTGTCTCAAATCCTCTAAAATTTTAGTCGTTCTGGTGAAAACAAGGAAAATTTGAAATTCGAATCACATGAAAACGTGAATAAAAGTGGCAAAAATAAATCACAATTTTTATCATAATAGATTGGATTCATTCCAGTTTAGTTGCAAAAGGGTTAGGTCAACAATGACAATTTTTAAAAGTATATGTAGAAAAAAATTGAAGACAGGTAGATTTATTTCATATACCGAATTTTATGTTCACATGATAGGGTATTACATCCTCACAAGAGTATTGCAGTAAGTGAGAATAAAAACCATGGTTTTTCTCGGAATGGTAAAAAGTGGACCTAATCCCTTTTGCAACTAAACTCTTCAACTAATGCGCGCGTGAAGCGCTATTCAGTCTGACATGAAAATTGTAGATACGTTCATGTAAATAAATAGCAATCTATGTATGTCGATGAGTAATCAATGACAGCGCATATTTTTTATACAAACCCGAGCATTTCATTTTCACGGACATGTAATGGATGATACGTCGAGCGCGACGGCCCTTCATGAACTGTCATCGGTTTCATGGATGAAAAAAAAACCTTTCATGCCGACTCTTTTAGATTTCACTTCTCATTTCTTTTTTATATTCTCCACCCTTTTACAACATGAACCTGAATAAAGGAAACTTCGAGAAAATTTAAAAGGGTTGTAAATGAACGGAACACAAAAAGCAGGCCATGCAATGTGCTTAGTTGCGTGGAGGTGTAAATCTCAAAATGATAATATCATGTATAAAAATATAAACATGAGGACATCCTTTCATTTCATCTTGGATTTTTTTTTCACAGTTAGTATCACTTCCCCAAAGGAATGTTTTCATTCAATAGCAATACATTGAAAGAAACATTGATTTCGAGAAAAATAATGAGAAAAACAATTTAAATGGTCATTATGCGTAATCCGATATCCATCACTTCCATCATCATGGTAATTATGTACATTATTATTATTGTTATTAATATCACCATCGTTATAATTATTATTATATTGGGGGTATCCCACCCATTCCTGGGATCGAAGCCTTCATCTGACATGTCTGAGTCAAATAACAAAACGTTCCATCATTGTTTCCGCTCGACACACATGGTATTTCGTCATTATTTTATCAATGATATGAACTATCATGACTATCATTTTGCCTACCATGTAGATATTTTGTTTCAAGTATATTCTGTTGAAATTGCTGAATTACAGATGGGGTGAGGAAATTTGGGGGCATGGACACCTCCCCCGGCCCATCAAAAAAAAATCACCGTTAAGAAAACAGAAGAGAATAGGAAAGAACTGAGAGACAAGAGGAAATACAATATCATGTCAATAATAGGTCAAAATCTATCACAATCAGTGTTTTTTATGAGGAACGTCAAAACATTTGCCCGATACGCCATTCTGTCCAACTCAATTTTTGCCCATTTTACGCCTTTGGTCATGTTGGTTGAAATTGAAACTCCATTCACATTGTCACAATGCGACTGTAAGTCTATTTAGTGTTAACCCCTAGTAACCATTCAGCTTGTATATAATAAAAGGAATTTGGGTGGTTGACTCTTGTCATAGCCCCAGAGTCAATCAACTGTATCTTTAAGTAAGTGATCAAACCCGCTGGGGTGTAAGGATTAGAAATTTACTTTGACTTCTTGACAAGCTTAGGTCATGAGCATTGGGTCATTTAACTTGATATATTTTGTTAAGTTCAATGGGTCTCTAAAATTCTATAGATGTGTGTTTTTATGTATGAGAGGAAAAGATTGTTGAGAATGTTTGAGATGGGAGTTTTGAATAGGTGAAATTAAAGCTTGGATAGTTAAGTAGTTTTAATTGGATATGTTCAGCGTGGAAGAGTAAAGCAGAGGAATATTGAGAATGTTAATGACTTTGTCTTTGTGAGAGTCAAGATGGAGTGGTGTTTGAGTAAAAGCAAATCAGAAATCGTTTGATTCTCGGGAGAGGAAGACCCTTCCACATTTGGTCTTAACTCGGAGTGTGAGGGTGTGGTTCTCGTAGGCCATTACTTTGGGTGTATGTTGCAGGCTGTGTAGTGCAGGCACAGCGGAGTCTTAATCCCCATCGTTGGCAGGCTGGATCCAGGCAGCACAGGCCAGGTAAAGCCACCACATCTGCCCTCATCTCACCAGGCACGACTGTTCCAAAGAACTGGACGAGCTGGGCTCGTACTTCATCCTTGAACTCAGAGTTCGTGACTTGTGATTCATCGTAGCAATCTTCGTACTGTGGCTCTCAGCCCTCATCATTTCGTCCGCGATTCTGGACTGGCTTTTCGTCGAGAGTTCGCTCGCTTTACTTCGCGTCGTCGTCGAAGCCACCGCAGCTCGCTGATCGCTCTTAGACGACTATATTCATCGGACCAACGATAGTCATTGACGATGTCGAAGGGGTCCTTATTCTGAACAATATAAATTATAACCAGATTAGATATACTACGGTCCAGTGTATGTATTCATCCAAGTATAAACCCTCTTTTGATGAAACTTAATTGGTGGAATTAATAACCAAAAATATTGTCACGTTTGGATGCCAAATTATTAGGCCTTGATTAAATATAAATAAATCACTCTCATTAGATACATATTGCAACATATTCAGTGTAGGTTAATTCATGCTGATGTTAACTGCTGAATACAGTTTGATGTTATGTTGATATGCATGTGATTCATGATCTAATTCTGATTATTCAATTTCTTTAACTATATGTACATTTATAGAGCTGGTCGCTCTGAATTAAATTTATGTTACTTATAGATATTGAATGATTGTGTGATTATTGCAAGTGGTAACTACGTTCATTTCAAACAGAACCAAATCTATTACCAGACTGGGAATTTCAGTCCCAAGATCTGACATTTTGGCGACCACGAAGGGACTCTCTTGTCCATTTGATAGGTTAGGTTAATAATGAAATGATTGTTATCATTGATTGTAATTATACTTGTATGTAGATCTGATAATGATATTTTGATCTCTTTTCCATCTGGTTGTTTTTACAAAGTTTGTTGTAGGTCCAAGGTTGTAGAAGACAGTGGTGCATGTGGAGGTCAGGGCAAGGAGGCTTTACTGCGTGTACGCCTGTACGTGCCAGTGCTGTGTGCATCGAGACTTCATTGCGCTGCGTAAACTGTCTGCACATGGTAAGTTTGTAACTAAACCTGTGGAGTGGCCTACAGTATGGAGAGAGACAAGTTCATTGCACAAGGAGAGAAGTTTGGTTTAGAGGGTGATAAATTGAGAGCATATGTTGATGGATGTGTGCGAGAAGCTAGAGATGAAAGAGCAGCAGCAAGGAGTGCTGAGGTTGCAGCTAGGAATGCCGAGGATGAAGCTAGGAAAAAAGAATCAGAGTTATTAGATAAACAGATTAAACTTGAAGAGTTAAGGAAAAATAATGGGACAGAAAATGTTTCACGTGCAGGGCATTCACATAAGCCTAGTATTCCGCCCCTCCCTGTTTTTCAAGAAGGAAAGGATGACTTAGATAGTTATTTGTCTAGATTTGAGAAACACGCCATAATTGTGGGTTGGGATAGGTCAGTATGGGCACCTGCATTGTGTGCGTTGATGTCAGGTAAGGCTCTTGATATAATTTCAAGACTTACAGTGTCCCAGGCTCAGGAGTACGAAACAGTAAAATCCTCACTTCTTAAAGGGTATGATCTTACAGAAGAAGGGTATAGGACTAAGTTCAGGTACGCTAAACTCAATAATGGTGAGACCTATGTGCAGTACGCTTGCAGGATTGAGAAGTATCTCAATCATTGGATTGAGCTAAGCTCTTATGATGACAATATGGAAGGTCTGAAGAGTTTGCTCATCCAGGAGCAAGTATATAATTCATGTGGAAAAGAATTATTGATGTTCATTAAGGAACGTCACCCCTGTAATCTGTCGGAAGTTCTAAATCTAGCTGATCAATTCAATGAAGCCCATGCAGATATGAGAATAAGGAGAATGAATAAAGCCCATCAGTCCAGTTCTAAAAATGTAAATCCTAATGTGAATAAGAGTAATAACAATGCAATTAGTCACACTAAGGCTGGAAAACCAGGTAAGTCCAAATTTGATGACAAGAAGTGTTTCAATTGTAATAAATTTGGACATATCTCTTTTAATTGTCCTAACAAGAAAGGTCGTCGAGAGATGGGAGCCAGTGTTGTCGCAGGCAGGTCAGCAGAAGACACATCAGCTGGAGATGATGCTGCAGCAGGACCTACCGACACTAGAGAGATGGCCGGACACTTCAACCACAAGAGTTTGAGTCTAATCGTGCAGGAGAATCTCACAGAAGATGGAAGCGGAGTGAAGTTGGCATCTGGTGACACTCTACCGGTACTATCGGCAGTGGCGAGTGGATCAGAAGTGGAGATGCCAGTCGTCGATGGATTGGTGAATGGGAAGCCCGTGGATGTTCTTCGCGACAGTGGTTGCACAACAGTCATCGTCCGATATGAGTTGGTGCGTGAAGAGCAGTTCTTTGGAGATAGGCTGACGTGTTTGCTCATCGACCGGACGCTGAGAAACTTCCGACGTGCCAAAATTGACATAGATACTCCATACTTCAAGGGTAAGGTAGAAGCTCTATGTGTACCAACCCCTGTTTATGATCTTGTATTAGGTAATATTCCTGGAGCGAGGCAACCAGCTGATCCAGACGGAGACTGGACACCAGGAGATCATCAAGGCAGTGCAGTGGAGACAAGAGGGCAGAAGCGGCAGGCGGGACGGACAAGGCCTCCTCTTCCTGTACCCAAGCCACTAGAAGACATTGTGTCAGTGGATAATCTCATCCAGGCCCAGAAGGAAGACAGCTCGTTGGATGCCTCTAGGAAAGCCGCTGAGAAAGGAGAAAAGAAGATAAGTAAGGGCGGAAATTCATCTTGCTTTTTCTTTAAGAAGGATGTACTCTATAGGGAATACATGGATGCAACCCCAGGGTCAGATGTTCTGTTACAAGTTGTCGTGCCCACCAAGTTCAGAAATCAAGTCTTAAAACTGGCTCATGAGTCGATTCTAGGTGGCCATCTAGGGAATAAGAAGACCTGTGAAAAGATCTTGATGCATTTTTTCTGGCCAGGTATGCATGCAGATGTAGTCCGGTATTGTCGGTCATGTGGGCCATGTCAACGTACTTCGCCGAAGGGAAAGGTCACGAAGGTACCTCTGGGATCAACCCCTCTCATCGATGAACCTTTCAGACGTGTGGCGATGGACTTGGTTGGACCGATAGAGCCGGCTAGTAGTAAAGGTAACCGATTCATACTAACTGTTGTAGATTATGCTACTCGTTACCCAGAAGCAGTAGCGCTTCGCCGTATTGACGCACAGACGGTTGCGGAGGCACTGATGGACATCTACTCCAGGGTAGGGATACCACGAGAGGTGTTGACAGACCGTGGCAGCCAATTCACATCAGAGCTGATGAAGGAAGTGAGTCGTCTACTCTCCATCCGGCAGATGACTACTACACCCTATCATCCTGCTTGCAATGGGCTAGTTGAACGCTTCAATGGTACCTTGAAGTCCATGCTCCGCAAAATGTGTGAAGAAAGACCCAAGGATTGGGAAAGGTATCTTAACCCCCTCTTGTTTGCTTACAGAGATTCAGTGCAGGAGAGCACAGGCTTCTCACCCTTTGAACTCCTGTATGGGAGAGCAGTTCGAGGCCCTCTTGCTATTCTTCAAGAGCTCTGGACGGGTGAGGTTGACGAGCCAGATACCAAGACTACTTACCAATACGTACTGGATCTGAAGGAGAGGCTGGAGTCGACGTGTCAACTTGCCCAGCAGAATCTCAGCAAATCAGCAGAGACATACAGAAGACAGTACAACAAGAAAGCCAAGGAGCGAAAATTTGAAGTCGACGACGAAGTTCTTCTTCTACTTCCAAGCGACAACAACAAGTTGTTGATGCACTGGAAAGGACCTTTCAAGGTGGTGCAGAAGGTAGGACCTCTCGACTACAAAATCGATTTGGACGGGAAGACGAAGACATTTCACGCAAACCTTCTGAAGAAATATTACAGGAGAGAAGAGGTAAGTGCGGGAGTGTTTGATGTTGTTTGTGTCTCTGTAGTGGACGAGGACGTATCCCAGGATTGTGAAGGAGAGAGTGAAGATGTGGACCCTTTGGTAAGAAAAGACATTCTTCATCTCCCTAATCTTAACCCTACAGAATCACTCAACGATGTGCAAATCAGTCCACAACTGGATGATGACCAGCAAGAGAAAGTCAACTCTCTTTTACATTTTATGAGTATGAAGAAGTCTTGACAGATATGCCGGGATCGACAAACCTAGGTAAGCACGACATTAAACTTGTCACTAAGGAGCCCATTAAGAGTAAGCCGTATCCATTGCCACATGCTCTGCGAGGTAAGGTGAACGAAGAGGTTCAAAAGATGATGGATTTAGGGATAGTGGAACCGTCCAATTCCCCTTACGCATCCCCTGTTGTTATGGTAAAAAAGAAAGATGGGTCTATTAGGTTTTGTTGTGATTATCGCAAATTAAACCAAGTCACCATAACTGATGCAGAACCAATTCCCGATCAGGAAGAAATATTTGCTAAATTGTCTAGGGCCAAGTATTTCACTAAAATTGATTTAACCAAAGGTTATTGGCAGGTGCCCCTAACAGAAGAAGCCAAGGAGTTGACGGCATTTGTGACACCAGAAGGTTTGTACCAATTTCGAAGCATGCCTTTTGGGCTAGTTAACGCTCCAGCAAGTTTTAGTCGGATTATGAGAGATCTACTCCGTGGATTGAAGTATGTAGACAACTTCATTGATGATATTTTGATTCACACGGTAAGTTTTGAGGAACATTTGGATACCCTCCGGGAGGTATTCGAGAGACTGAAGAAGGCCAACTTGACGGCCAGACCAACGAAGTGTACAATCGGATGTGTAAGTATCGAATTTCTTGGTCATCGAGTAGGTCAAGGAGAGCTTCGGCCAGTGCAAGACAAAGTCGAAGCAGTGCAAGAAGCTCAAAGACCGAAGACCAAAAAGCAACTTCGATCCTTTCTAGGTCTTGTAGGTTATTACAGGCGATTCATTCCGAATTTTGCAGCCATAGCAGTACCCTTGACTGATCGAACGAAGAAGGGGGAACCACTTCTCGTGAAATGGGGAGATGCAGAAGAGGCAGCCTTCAATACCTTGAAGACGAAGCTCGCTAGAGAACCCATCCTCCATCTTCCAGACCTAGATCACCTTTCATCTTGAGGACCGATGCTTCAGATAATGGCCTCGGGGCAATCTTGCTTCAGGAAACAGAAGGTAAGAAGTTTCCGATCGCCTATGCCAGCAAGAAGCTACTTCCAAGAGAGCAAGGCTACTCAGTCATGGAACGTGAGTGCTTAGCGGTTGTATGGGGAGTTCTGAAGTTTGAACCGTATCTCTATGGCAAGCACTTCCACCTAGAAACGGATCACCAACCTCTGAAATGTATTGCCAAGTCGAAGGTGGCAAACGCAAGGATCCTGAGATGGGCTCTGCTACTACAGCCGTTCCGGTTCACCATCACAGCGATCAAAAGTGTAGAGAATGTCGGTGCAGACTACCTAAGTAGAATACCGGATAATGATTCTACATGAAGCAGAAACCAGGATGAGTGTTTTTGGTTTTCTTGTAAATACATTTATATTTGTATATATATATATTAATTGTTTGATTTTCCTTCCAGGTTCGGAGAAACTCACTCCAAAAATTATAGAAATTTCTTGAAGGAAGGGGAGATATGTCACAATGCGACTGTAAGTCTATTTAGTGTTAACCCCTAGTAACCATTCAGCTTGTATATAATAAAAGGAATTTGGGTGGTTGACTCTTGTCATAGCCCCAGAGTCAATCAACTGTATCTTTAAGTAAGTGATCAAACCCGCTGGGGTGTAAGGATTAGAATTTTACTTTGACTTCTTGACAAGCTTAGGTCATGAGCATTGGGTCATTTAACTTGATATATTTTGTTAAGTTCAATGGGTCTCTAAAATTCTATAGATGTGTGTTTTTATGTATGAGAGGAAAAGATTGTTGAGAATGTTTGAGATGGGAGTTTTGAATAGGTGAAATTAAAGCTTGGATAGTTAAGTAGTTTTAATTGGATATGTTCAGCGTGGAAGAGTAAAGCAGAGGAATATTGAGAATGTTAATGACTTTGTCTTTGTGAGAGTCAAGATGGAGTGGTGTTTGAGTAAAAGCAAATCAGAAATCGTTTGATTCTCGGGAGAGGAAGACCCTTCCACATTTGGTCTTAACTCGGAGTGTGAGGGTGTGGTTCTCGTAGGCCATTACTTTGGGTGTATGTTGCAGGCTGTGTAGTGCAGGCACAGCGGAGTCTTAATCCCCATCGTTGGCAGGCTGGATCCAGGCAGCACAGGCCAGGTAAAGCCACCACATCTGCCCTCATCTCACCAGGCACGACTGTTCCAAAGAACTGGACGAGCTGGGCTCGTACTTCATCCTTGAACTCAGAGTTCGTGACTTATGATTCATCGTAGCAATCTTCGTACTGTGGCTCTCAGCCCTCATCATTTCGTCCGCGATTCTGGACTGGCTTTTCGTCGAGAGTTCGCTCGCTTTACTTCGCGTCGTCGTCGAAGCCACCGCAGCTCGCTGATCGCTCTTAGACGACTATATTCATCGGACCAACGATAGTCATTGACGATGTCGAAGGGGTCCTTATTCTGAACAATATAAATTATAACCAGATTAGATATACTACGGTCCAGTGTATGTATTCATCCAAGTATAAACCCTCTTTTGATGAAACTTAATTGGTGGAATTAATAACCAAAAATATTGTCACGTTTGGATGCCAAATTATTAGGCCTTGATTAAATATAAATAAATCACTCTCATTAGATACATATTGCAACATATTCAGTGTAGGTTAATTCATGCTGATGTTAACTGCTGAATACAGTTTGATGTTATGTTGATATGCATGTGATTCATGATCTAATTCTGATTATTCAATTTCTTTAACTATATGTACATTTATAGAGCTGGTCGCTCTGAATTAAATTTATGTTACTTATAGATATTGAATGATTGTGTGATTATTGCAAGTGGTAACTACGTTCATTTCAAACAGAACCAAATCTATTACCAGACTGGGAATTTCAGTCCCAAGATCTGACACACATCATTGTCAATTTAGAATTAATGAGTTCATTATTAATTCAGTATTGTTTTTACCTTTTTGTATTTTCGTTGCTACACAATCCATATCCGGTTGTGTGTATATAGTTCTCATGTTCACATTTTCAAAGGGACTTTCTTTTATTTCAATATTGTTCTCTAACTCTTTTTTGCCGGGAAGTTTTTTTCGATTTATTGATTGAATAAACAAAATGAATTTACAATGCATGTGCATGTAGCATAATCATAATACGGCCTGAAATACAAGTGACAATGTTTTAACTGTATAAAGATAGGACTAAGACATAAAGATTGTAATAGCATATAACTAACATGAACAATGCAGAAAATGCAAAGTAAAACTCTAAAAGCAAACAAATGCTTGAAACATATCAGCCAAAAAAGGGGAGAAGGGCTACAAGGAAACTTATAAATTAAAGGCGTAAGAAAAATGTAATGTTTCAAATAATTAAAGTATTACAGGGGCCACGGAAAGGGGGGAGGGGCTTTGGTCCACGCACTGCAAAAAATTGTAAGTTACCATTATTATGATTATTTGCATGGGCAGCCCCCCCCCCCACACACTTTCCAAATCGTTTCGCGGCCCTTGAGAAAAGAAAAAAAAAGGAAGAATCCAAAAGAGAAATGTGAGTTTTTTTGGGTATATGCTTAGATTCAAAGAAATATCACTTGTAAGTTATTGCCCCTTGTGCATTCATATACTTCTACATATCGAATTACCTCTCAGTGAGGATTCAGCAGTAAAACTATCTCTTTTTTCTTGTCCTTTAAGTTTTTCTTTGATTTCCAATGTATTCAGACCTTCATTTCCCGCTATGTTTGCTATTGCATCAAATATAGGCCTTGTCCTATTTCTGAATGAATTGTTCTTTCTCGAATGTTCGTCTTTCACTTTTCCGAAACGAAAGAAACTTCGTTTTCTTTTCACTTTTTCTCGGCTTGTCCTTCCCTTTTCCTCCTTTCCTTTTCTTTTCCCTTCCCCTTTCACCATTTTGTTTCTTTTTATATCCCCCTTTTCCCCGTTTTTATTTTTATTTTTTTCCAGAGGCTGGGACGAGCATGTGGAAGTAGCTTTAGCGACCACTTTGTGTGGTGCAACTAATTCAGTCCCCTAAAACCCATTCTCAGGGGCCGCGGAAGCGGGGCAATTCAGCCCCCGGCCCTTCACTTATTTCCAAAACAGTGTACAAAAAACGTAAAAATGACCTTAGGATTGTGATATTTTGGATGGTCAGCCAGCCCCCCCCCCCCACTTTGAAAACCGTTCCGCGACCCATATTGCCGTACCTATTGCCCATACCACTGGTACAACACGAAACGGTAGCTATAAGCCTACTTCTGGTCGTAAGACTATGAAAAAAACCCTGAAGGCCAGCTAGCATAGCAGCGCCAATGCATGCAGCTGCTTACCAAGATCATATCATGTACGCACGCAGACGCGGCCGGGGGTAAACTCATCCCAAAACCCATTTAGGGGCCTATACCTAACCGTGCTGAAACTCATACATGTACTAGTATTTCACTTTGTAAAGAGGCAGATAATCCATTTGGCGATGACCGTAGCAAGTGGTTCCTCTCCTTTTTAATAAATGAAATGCCCCAAAACAAAATGTGAGCCGTGTAGGCTTTTTTGTTATTTAACCGCCAATAAGCACGTACCAACAGTCATTTACATGTTTGTTCTCAAATAAACATACAGCAAATGCGTATTTTCTGCTATTTTGTCTACATGACTAGTTGATCTGTCCAGCCACCATCCCATTTTTTCTCATCATTTTATCATTTGTATCCATTAGTTCATCCATTCAATCCGTCCATCCTGGGGAGTGGGGGGGGGGGGGTTATCAGTGTCCATCGGATGATTGGGCGGATGATACCATACACCCATACCCAGCTATCAATCCATCATTCATTCTCTTCACTCGATCTTGAGTCATTTTCCATCCAAGGAGATTGCTCTATCCGTCCATACGACAGCTTTATGATCTGTCCATTGGTAATAAGGCCACAACACTCTCTTCTGCCGCCCCCAACTTTCCGGCTCATGAGCTCGCATGAGTGTGTGTGAGCGAATTGATCTCCTCGAAATTGATACACAAATCATACACCATGGGGCTATAAATAGCTTCATGCTTACACATTACATTGGTCTGTTCTCTTCTAATTCTCGGACTTTTGCTTCTCCAAGTTTGCGTAGTCTTCTTCACGTACCTTGCTTCCCCGATTCCCCACGTGTTGATTGTAAATACCGTCTTAGGAATGAGACCCAAATACACATTGTATCTTGCCTGTACTCATGTTATTATTTGAACTTTGTGTATATTTTCATGATTGCATGTGACTGTGCTTTTTAAAGAAGCGAATAAAAAAGAATTAATAACTCTGGGTCTATAGCATAGAGTTCGGTCTTGTATATCCCCAGATAAAAATCAGACTTTTTACTGCTGAGCAATACTGAACTTCTCATTAAAAATCGAGATGCAAGTTTCCTTGCAGGGCTGCAAAATTTATAGCTATTTTGTCACTGTTTTTCCCCCTTTTTTGAAATCTTGCCGAGTACGACATGACTGCCCCATCCCCTTTCCTTGGCTTCATTCCACTGAAGGAATGTTTTCTCCATCAAAACTACATGCTTCCTCTTTGATCTTTGTTCTCTTTCTCTTTCTTCGTACCGAGCTCTCGCCCTTCTCTGCGCTTCCTTACTCCTTCCCCTCGATTCTTCCATTTAAATTTATCCTTATTGTCGGCCGTTATTAGATCCTTTCGCGTGCGATGATAATGTCCCGTTGTGACTGTGAACCGGTAGCTCGTGTTCGAAGCACAAACAAGTCGCTAGCCGGCTGGCTTCGGCGCTTTGAGCTTGCACGCACCGTTCGATGTTTGCTTTCTACTCAGCTACACACATACGGGTATTTCTTGATACTGCGCATGCGCGATGACGTATTCATCAATATGCATAACGTCGTAATGAATATGCATTATTCGAACAGTGTTCTAATATCAATTTATTTTTTAACTCGAGAGGGCGTCAACAAATTGGTCTCGATTAACCGATACGGCCATGATATATGTTTCACCCCTCAATATCATGAAAATAGAAAAGTTGTGCAAGTTTCATTTCCGTGATAAAATAGAGCAATGATATAGGTATTTAATTAATGTTATAATTTTGAAATTGATTCATTGCCCTTTTCTGAGAACAACCAATCATACACTATACCTTTAAGTTTAATCAGACGTGTCGTGAGATGAGACTCTGGCTCTCTTTTGTCATTTGTTCCGCTGCACACTGAAGCTATAATAAACCTATCAACTCTCTGTCTCTGTACAGTAATTTAGGTAACTTATTAGACAGCTGGCAGGGAGTGGCAGCTGTCTGTTTCGAGAAGTTTTTAAACATTTTTAATTTCTCCTCGTACACAGACGGCTCACTGTTGTGCAGCCACCATTACCATTAGGGGTTAATAATGCAAAATTACCCCGATGGGGCTTGTTGATTTTTGTCTTTATTTCATGAAAACATATAAAAAGAACTGTACTATAATAAAGATTGTTATTCCATTTTGGCCTGAAATGCACAAAAACAGGGAAAAACAGACTTAAATGGGGGAGAAAACGGTGACTTACTTTGGCTGTCGCACAACTTCACTTCCCTTTTTATCCGAGCTTAATGCATAAACATATGGCCATTGAGTACCCTGTACAGAACGAGCTAGAATTTCGGTCTGTATTTGGAGAGTGGAGCCGACTAAGTTCAGCGGAACAATCAACATTAATAGAGACCAAAGCTTTTGGTCTAGTAACCTGTATGCTGGGAAATCGCTTGTTTTGCTGTGATTTTACTGAGGAAAATCCATCGATGATTTAATTTTAAGAAAGAATGTTTAGAATTCTAAGTTTTTGATTTGTGATGTTATATATGATGAGACGAGCTGATATCTGACCCATATATGTACCTCTAGTAGTACCAATAATATAAAATGTATAAATTTTAAGTCTTTAATGTTTCATGATGAGTATTTATTATTTTTTCAATCAGGAGAATTTTTAGAAATAATTTGTCTGATGCATATTTGAAAGTACAATCTCTGAATCAAACCCATTGAAAAAAAATTCAGAAAATGATATATCATTGATTTTTTTGCTACAGATTATGGTATGTTGGGAACATTTGCATATGATGTCACAAATCAAAATATCTAATTCTTCATCTTTGATGGATTTTCTTCATACCTTCACCAATTATTTTTTCTGCTATTTTTACAATAAATTTGTTATCAGGGTAAACTTTTTGAAGGTCAAATCCACCTCATTATAGTGTTGATTTTAATTAATAGATAAAAATTAATCAAGCATATTGCTGAAATTTTCATCAAAATCGGCTGTAAAATATGAAACTTATGACATATTAAAGTTTAGCTTATTTTTCAAAATATAGGCCTAGATATATGAACAAATCAGTGACATGCAAATGAGAGAGTCGACGATGTCCCTCACTCACTATTTCTTTTGTTTTTTTATTGTTTGAATTATACACTATTTCAATTTTTGCAAATTTGAAAATAGGGACCAACTTGACTGGACCATAAAATGTTACAATTGTAATTCCACATGATCAGAGAGAAATAAAATTGTCTTTCACATGACATTGAGGAGAAATTTAGAATACTTCATGTTTCATATAATAAAATCCAAAAGAAATAGTGAGTGGATGACATCAGTCCACTCATTTGCATACAAAATTAAGCGAAATTTTAAAATGTCATAAAATGTCATAACTTCATTATTTTACATCCGATGAAATTTTCAGTGTTATGCTAGTTGGATTTCATCAAAGTTTCACTTATTTTCACAAAACAGTTTATATATGCACAACTCAGTGACTTGCAAGTAAGAAAGTCGATGATGTCCCTCACTTTTCTTTTGTTTTTTTATTGTTTGAGTTTAACAATATTTTTACAGATTTGACAATAATGACAAACATGACTAAACTATGGCACGCTCATAGGGAAACAATTAAATATATATTTCACTTGAAAAAAATATGTTTCTCTTCCACTAAACCATTTCACTTTTAAAAATTGTATTCCACTTTTAATATTAAAAAAAATATATTCACTTTTCAAAAAAAGTATATTTCACTTTTCAAAAAAATATATTTCACTTTTCAAAAAATATATTTCACTTTTCCAAAAAAATATATTTCACTTGTCAAAAAAAATATATTTCACTTTTCAAAAAAAATATATTTCACTTTTCAAAAAATATATTTCACTGTATCAAGAAAATATATTTCACTTTTAAAAAAATATATTTCACTTTTCAAAAAAAGTATATTTCACTTTTCAAAAAATATATTTCACTTTTCAAAAAAATATATTTCACTTTTCAAAATAAAATATATTTCACTTTTCAAATAATATATTTCACTTTTCAAAAAAATATATTTCACTTTTCAAAAAAATATATTTCACTTTTCCAAAAAATTCATTTCACTTTTCAAAAAAATATATTTTTTTCGACGAAGAATCATTTCACTTGTTATACTTTAATTTTGAGAGAAAACAAATCCTTTCACTTTTTATCTACAAATCTATATATCTGTCTCTTTATCTATCTATCTCTATTTATCTACCTATATCTATCTATATCTGATGTATCTATCTATTAATCAGGGGCCGCGGAACGGTTTTCAAAGTGGGGGGGGACCATGCAAAAAATCACAATCATATGGTCATTTTTACGTTTTTGTACACGGTTTCGGAAAAAAGTGGGGGGGGGTGGGTGAAGCCCCCCTCCCCCAGTTTTCGCGCCCCCTGTTAATATATCTATCTTCTATTAATCTATCCACCTATCATTTGTCTCTCCAGTCATCTATCTATTTATCTATTTTTGTTATATGTATCTGTTTGAATATGTATGTCTGTTTGTCTATTTATCTTTCATACTTATATCCACTCATTTGTTTAAATAATTATGTATGTTTATCTCTGTATCTACGACAGACCATCTCATTCGTCCGCACGACGAATTAAAATCTAATTTCACTTGTCACATTTTAAATCTGAGATAAAATAAATCCTTTCACTTTTGTTGGATAACACTGACACATACGGCTGCAGTATTAGACCGTAAGTAAATTTCGTTCTTCACGTAAATATCCATTCCTCTCGCTACGAAAAACATTTCACTCATGTTGCAAATTCATTTCACTCAATTGCAAAAAATACGTTCCTCTTTTTTCTCGGCCTGTAGGCGGCGCACACCATTGTTGGTGGGACGAGGACAATGCACCACGAGGTGGGCCCATAAACACAAATCGTGAAGTTTGAATTTATCGCTGATTATACACAATAGCCAGGGCAATCAGCTGTTGCATTCGGCCCTACGATCAATCACTAACCTTAGCACGGTCTGGCTATACGTTTTGTAGGCATGAGGCGTGAATACTTTATACATACACTATCTACGGAGCTGAATGGTCAAGGTAGAAGTGTTGAAATTTCCCTTTTCTCCCTTCCGTCTGTCTTTTACTTCATTGACATACGATGGTCATAATGATTGATGAAATGAAGCTTACAAAAAGCTACATTTCACTGGTCAACTCGCTTGTACCTGCACTGCAAAACCAAATTCTCACCATTTTGTATGAGACATGAATGGGGGTCACCATACTTAGAACAGACATAAAAAGTGAGTATACGATACGGGACTGAAGTAGGGTAATGACATCATGGACATTCTCGGCTAACACCACAGAGATGTATCATTCTCGGCTAACACCACAGAGATGTATACTAATTACGCGTTATAAGTATCTCTATGGCCAACACCAACCTTTTCGGGCTGAGCGATGACGTCATCATCCAACTTCAGTCCCGAATACTCACTTTTTATGTCTGTTCTAAAGATGGTGACCCCCCCCCCCTTATCAAGTCTCGGACAAAATGGAGAGAATTTGGTTTTGCAGTGCAGGTACAAGTGAGTTGACCAGTGAAATGTAGCTTTTTGTAAGCTTCATTTCATCAATCATTATGACCATCGTATGTCAATGAAGTAAAAGACAGACGGAAGGGAGAAAAGGGAAATTTCAACACTTCTACCTTGACCATTCAGCTCCGTAGATAGTGTATGTATAAAGTATTCATGCCTCATGCCTACAAAACGCATTGCCAGACCGTGCTAAGGTTAGTGATTGATCGTAGGGCCGAATGCAACAGCTGATTGCCCTGGCAGCTGTGTATAATCAGCGATAAATTCAAACTTTACGATTTGTGTTTATGGGCCCACCTCGTGGTGCATTGTCCTCGTCCCACCAACAATGGTGTGCGCCGCCTACAGGCCGAGAAAAAAGAGGAACGTATTTTTTTGCAATTGAGTGAAATGAATTTGCAACATGAGTGAAATGTTTTTCGTAGCGAGAGGAATGGATATTTACGTGAAGAACGAAATTTACTTACGGTCTAAAGGGGGTATCTCACTGGGCTTGAAACTAGTTCGCGACTAGTTCGCGACTTCAAATTTTGCTAGTTGCAGAGACGTCTCCGCGACATCTCTGAGACGTCTCATGAAAATTATAGAGTCTCCGAGGAGTCGCAAGAAGATTAAACATGTTGAATATTTTTGGAGACTGTTTCTAGTCTCCGCGACGTCTCCGAGAAGTCTCCATCAGTTGCTGCGACGTCTCGGACACTAATGATATCCGCGACTGCTGAGACGTCGCCGCGATGTCTCAGAGACGTCTCAGAGACATCGCGAAGACCTGCTGGAGACCAAAAAAAAATTATAATACATTGCGGAGACGTCTCCGCGACACTTCTTCACACTGTTTGACCCACTTCAGAAACCAAGTGACTGAACGCGTGCTGATATCCCTCCTCCTGCTCCAAGTCAGGTGTATGATCTTTCAAACGTTCCATCGAGACGTCTCCTTGGTGAGAGCGCAAGCCATTTTTGTCTCCGAGACGTCTCCACGACTGCAGCGACTGATAAGTTGGAGACTGTCGCGGCGACGTCTCCGTTGGTGAGATAGGGCCTTTAGTACTGCAGCCGTACGTGTTATCCAACAAAAGTGAAAGGATTTGTTTTATCTCAGATTTAATATGTAACAAGTGAAATTAGATTTTAATTCGTCGTGCGGACGAATTAGATGGTCTGTCGTAGATACAGAGATAAACATATATAATTATTTAAACAAATGAGTGGATATACTAGTATGAAAGATAATAGACAGACAGACATACATATTCAAACAGATACATAAAAGAAAGATAGATAAATAGATAGATGGCTGGAGAGATAAATGATAGGTGGAAAGATTAATAGAAGATAGATAGATAGATACAGTGGCGTAACTACGGGGGGGGGGGCATGGGGGGGCATGTGCCCCCCCAATGGCCCCCCCAATCGGCTGGCCAAAAAAAAAAAAAAAAAAAAAAAACGGGGAAAAGGAGAAAAAGAGGGAAAAAAGGAGGAAAAACGTAGTGGGGGAAAGAATAAATTGTTGTTTATCATAATGTTATATTATGTTATATAACATAAGCATTTTCACAACTTTATAAAACATTATTTGCCAAATTGTGTCTTCATTGTTCCTGGTGCTCGC
This sequence comes from Lytechinus variegatus, assembly GCF_018143015.1. Classification (NCBI taxonomy): domain Eukaryota; kingdom Metazoa; phylum Echinodermata; class Echinoidea; order Temnopleuroida; family Toxopneustidae; genus Lytechinus; species Lytechinus variegatus. The sequence goes on from NC_054749.1 coordinate 33,271,586, forward strand.
ATAGACTTTTTAACGAGACATATAAAACTGATGTACTAAAGCCTCCCGTTTTCAAATCAATATACAACAAAATAATATATTTCCTCGCAATTAGAGTTATTATTGTTTTAAGTAGTGATATATTCTTCTTTTTCATGACTACTGAAAGTTATTGCCCTATTTTAAGGTCTTAATATAAAACATTTCCTGTCCGTGCTAACGTTCGCATTAGCATGATTAGTGGATTGGTGAGATTTCTGCTCTTCATGAACTCCTAAAATCAGTCCTTAAAATGTCAATTTTTCTGATCTGAATATCAAAAAATTTTAGCTCGCGCTTCGCGCTCGCATCATTTGGTTAGTGAAATACGTGGGGTCTTAGTGAATTCCTACAAACAAGCCTTGGAATGCCCCTCTTCATGTCTGAATTTCCTAGATTTTCAGCTCGCGCTTCGCGCTCGCATTTCATTAGTGAGATGCGTATGATAATCATGATTACAATGACTTAAAAAAGTGCTCCATGTGTTTAGATGTAATTCTAACAAAATCAGCAAGCGCTTGGCACTCGCATTAGATGACTATGGTGAGATATGTATACTCTGACTTAATGGATTCGTAACTATAGTCCTTAAAATATCCATGTTTTGGGGTCAATATATACAAAAATTTCAGCTCGCGCTTCGCGCTCGCATCATTTGGTTAGTCAAATACGTAGGGTCTTAGATAATTCATACAAACAACCCTTAGAATGTCCCTCTTCAGGTCTATATTTCCTAAATGTTCAGTTCGCGCTTTTGCGCTTGCAGTATTTGATTTGTAAGATACGTATGATAATTATGATTACATGACTACAAAAGGTGCTTCATGACTGTGTTTAGATGTAATTCTAACAAAATCAGCAAAGGATGGCACTAGCATTAGATGACTATGGTGAGATATTTATACTCTTAATGGATTCTAAAATATAATCCTTAAAATTTCCTTGTTTAGGGTCAGTATGTACAACAATTTTAGCTCGCGCTTCGCGCTCGCATTGTTTGTTTAACGAGACAGTTAAGTATCATGATTACAAAACAATTTGCTTATAATGTCAATTTTTAGCCCTCAATATCGAAAAATTTTCAGCTCTTCGCGCTCGCATTATTTAATCAGTGAGATACATATTCGTTTGATGACACTGCATGTCCTTAAAATATCTCTATTAGGTCGGTATACCTGACAACTGAGCGCGCTTCGCGCGCTCCTTAAGTGATCCGAAATGTTTGCTGGTGCCCCCCAATGCCGTGACCCACGGTACGCCACTGGATAGATATATTAACAGGGGGCGCGAAAACTGGGGGAGGGGGGCTTCAGCCCTCCCCCACTTTTTTCCGAAACCGTGTACAAAAACGTAAAAATGACCATATGATTGTGATTTTTTGCATGGTCCCCCCCACTCTGAAAACCGTTCCGCGGCCCCTGAATAATAGATAGTTAGATGTAGATAGATATAGATAGATAGATAAAGAGACAGATATATAGATTTGTATATAAAAAGTGAAAGGATTTGTTTTCTCTCAAAATTAAAATGTAACAATTGGAATGATTCTTCGTCGAAAAAAAATATTTTTTTTTGAAAAGTGAAATGAATTTTTTGGAAAAGTGAAACATATTTTTTTGGAAAAGTGAAATATATTTTTTGGAAAAGTGAAATATATTTTTTGGAAAAGTGAAATATATTTTTTGGAAAAGTGAAATATATTTTTTGGAAAAGTGAAATATATTTTTTTGAAAAGTGAAATATATTTTTTGAAAAGTGAAATATATTTTTTTTGAAAAGTGAAATATATTTTTTTTGATAAGTGAAATATATTTTTTTTAAAAATGAAATTTATTTTTAGAAAAGTGGAATATATTTTTTTGAAAAGTGAAATAAACTTTTTTTGAAAAGTGAAATATATATTTTTTTTATATCAAAAGTGGAATACAATTTTTAAAAGTGAAATGGTTTAGTGGAAGAGAAACATATTTTTTTCAAGTGAAATATATATTTAATTGTTTCCCTATGAGCGTGCCATACTAAACCTTAAAATGTTAAAACAATGTTAAAATAATACCACATGTTCAGGAAGGATAAAACTTTTTTCACAGGACGATGGGAAGAAAATTTGAATATTTCATGTAATAAAATACTATAGAAATAGTAGTCCCCTCATGACATCATGAAGGGACTCATGATGTCATGAGTCCCCTCATTTTCATACTGACCAGGATGTGAATATAACTGCTTTTTAAATTAGGCGAAACTTGAAAATATCGTAACTTTCATATTTTACATCTGATTTTGATGAAATTTTCAGTGTTATGCTTGTTGGATAAAAATCTCTTTTTCTTTTAATTCAACTTTTTTGTTTTATGTTGGAGTGGACTTGCTCTTTAAAGGACAAGTCCACCCCAACAAAAACTTAATTAGAATAAAAATAAAAAAATCCAATAAGCAAAACACTGAAGATTTCATCAAAATCGGATGTAAAATAAAAAATTTATGACATTTTAAAGTTTTGCTTACCGTAATTTCACAAAACAGTTGTATGCACACCCTGGTGGGTATGCAATGAGGAGACGTCATCCACTCACTATTTTATTTTGTATTTTAGTGTATGAAATAGGGAATGCTGTATTTTTCTCCTCATTGTCAAGTGAAACAATGTTAAATTCCTTCCTGGACACGTGGAATGAGCATTGTTCAATACTACATGATTCAGTCAAGTTGTTCCTTAATGTCAAATCTATGAAATATGAAATATTGTTTAATTCAAACAATTAAGAAACAAAAGAAAGAGTGAGTGAGTGACATCATCGACTATCTCATTTGAGTTGTGCAGATCACTGTTTTGTGAAAAATAAGCAAAACTTTGAAGTGGCATAGCTTTCTTATTTTACATCCGATTTTGATGAAATTTTCAGCGTTTTGCCAGTTTGATTTTTCTCTATTTGAAATTAATGATGGAAGAGTAAAAGACAAATATTGTCGCATCTAAGTGTACGAAAGCTTCAGCAATATTTAGAGAAAGGTCTATTTTGACCTTGAACATTCAATGTAGGATGTGTTTTCAGAGCATGCTGTTAGCATTTGCAGCTGTATATGTTATTTTCTTTTCTTTGGCTTTTATTTTTACAGCTCTTTCTTTTCGTCACCCAAGCCAAAGCCTTCAGTACCTCCTGATGCAGTCAAAGAGAATAAAACCAGTGACAAAAAGTAAGTAAAGAAAACACTGAAATGTGAAGAAAAGCAATACAAAGGAGAAAATAGTGTTTTATTATTATAATGGAAACTTAATGTGAATGGCATCCTTCTTGTAAAAATATTCAAACTCTTATGATAATAGTATTGTCTAAAAGATGTAAACATGGTCGTGCACAGCAGTTGCCCCCCCCCCCCACAATTTTAAACACTTTCTTTTGCTGAAAATCCTCACAGAATTTACCAAAGGTGTGGATGAATCATTCAATTTGAGTTTTTTTCTAAATTGTTTATGCGTCTTGCCCTCCAGGAAAAAAATTTCTGTGTACGGCCATGTTTGAAAATGAATCAAAATATTGAAAATATCTACATCCTGTATATAAATATGGGAAAGTATTGCAAATACAAATAATTTGGATAATGAATTTTTTTCAACAATTTGTTAATTCTGATCACTTTTTACTGTGAAAGTGCTTTGAAAGATAATGCAGGTATGGTTTGGAATAAGGATTTTAGGATCATTGCCACCGTAGTACGATTCAGAAACTTGAGGGTGGTCTTTCTGATTTTATCCAGGGTTCGTTCTCCCCTTCATGCAAGGAACGGATCACCTCCGAACGAGGAACCAGCTCGTAAGAAAGCTAGGAGGATTCTGGACAGCGATAGTGAAGAAGAAGAAAATGAAGATAAGAAACCAGTCAAGATGGAATGCGACGAGGAGGAACAGAGCAGGAAAGAAGACGTGAAAGTAAGTCTAGAATCAACTCTTAATTATCATTTGGTAATCGTATTGCAGTGAAGTCCTATTTTTTATTGATGAATTTGAATATTGCGGATGATTATTGTACACTATCTTGTGACCCGTTGTCCTGGAGAGAGTCTATGTGGCCAGGAATCCATTGATCATCATAGTCTTGTTGGGTGGTATTTTGATAGACTTAGTTGATCCTGTGTGAACTTAGACCACACTTGTTAACTTATTCCCCCCCCCAAAAAAAAAAAAATTATACTTATTTTGCTGCAAAAAATTGTCAGTTATTCAATTAACTCAGGAAATGAGAATAGGAAAGTACAAAAATATAATTTTGATGAAGTATCGATACATTATAATTGTCACGAGTATGGAAGAAATATTATAAAGTCAGCATTCAATAGAACAGTGGTTTAAAATTCTGATTTTTTTTTGTGTGTTAATGGCACCATGCAATGAGTGGTGATTATAATCTGTTACAGATGTTCAGAAGAGGATCTTAAATATAATTCTGGACTTTTAATGCTAAACATGATTCCAATGTGGGTATATCTTTTCATTGTGAATCCGCTTCATGGTATTACTAAATCATGTAAATATCATTCCTTTATTTCCAATTTGCTCTTTAAGCATGTTCCTCTCAATACTCTGGCATAGCACCATACATAATGAGCTTACCTAACACAATGAGCTAGATTGAAATGATGATGTCCTTAAGAGAATTGAATTTATTCATTTCTGGTGTTCACAATATATAGTTTGATTAATAGAAGTTACTGTTACGTCATTTACAGGAGAAGAAAACAGATGTTGAGATGACTTCTCCAAATGTCAAAGCAGAACCACAGATGACTTCTCCAAGCATCAAAACCGAACCTCAGACTCCAACGTCCACTAAGAAGGATGTCCCTCTCAGAAAGACGGGTAAGAATAGCCCGTTGAAGTAATTTTTTAATAATAATTTTAATATAAATAAACACTTCATATTTGGTGGCAAATTTATATGAATGAAATGGGATTTGTTTTCCTTCTGAATATTTTCTTAGAATGAAAATGCAATCTTATAATCAGAAGAGAAGATTTGTCTACAATTTCTTTAAAATTGCTGATGACAAGTAACCTCAGCTTCCCCTAATTGTGTAATGAAAACATACAAATCACCCACTGTGTGAGTGCAGGAAGTGTTGATACTTATTGCCAGGCGATACATTAAAATGGAATAAATACAGGTACAAATCTTTTTTATTGTAGCTCGAAAGCATATGAGGAAGAGAGATTCACCTCCTAAACCGGTCAAAGAAGAATCTAAAGACCATGAAGAAGAGAAGATGGAGGAAGAAAACATTAAGACTGAAGAGAAGACTACTTCAAAGGTTAAAGAGGTGGGGTATAATTAATTTATTTCTTTTGTTTGTATTGTGAATTATACCTTATTCTTACTTTTTAGTTTTTAATTTGATTATTGTCATTTCATTTTTGTACTTTTTTTTGGGGGGGGGTCACTTAGAAATTATATACTTGAAGCAAATAGTGATTTGCAACCAAATTGTAATTGATACCAAAGTAAGTTGCTGTGGTGTTCGGTACAAAGTGAAAGAATCACTCAAATAGAATTCCCAATAATGAACTCTGGTGAAAATATTTTTTTGTATTTGTAAAATATTTGTATTTATATATTTTTTGTATTTATGTCCTGTAATCAGGAAGACCCCTTAATCATGTATGATCATGGGGTTTGTAGTAAAATACTGATTTAGGTTATCATTATATAGCTAAATTTTGGAAGGAATCGTAGTTTGAATCACATTTATATCTTTTCGAAATATGGGCTTGTCTCTCTCAGGAGCCTACATCACCAACAGAAAAGAAAAAGAATGAAGACGAATCACCTTCCAAAAAATCCCCCAAACCAAGCAAAGTAAAATCGCCCAGCAGTGACAAGAAGTCCAAGAAATCTAAGACTGAAACAAAGAAAGAAAAACAAGTAAAGAAGGAAGAAAAACCTGTGAAAGAGGAAGAAAAATCAGTGGAGACGAAAGAAGAACCAATGGAGAAGAAAGAATCCAAGAAATCCACTGAGAATGATGTCAAAAAAGAAGCGGAAGAACCAGCAAAGGAGAAAGAAACCAAAAAGACAAATACATTCACATGGGGCAGCAGCAGTAAAAAGTAAGTGTAATGATTGAATTAATGTTTCATCTGTAAAGATTATTTTTCTTTGTCATATTTGTATTTTGTTTTATTGAAATAATCTGTTTTCAAATAAAATTGACTGGTCAAGAAGAACTGGTTTATTTTTTTTCTTTCTGGTGCTAAGTTTTGGGGTTTAGTTGTAGATCTTTAACCTGCTTTTCTGTTGTTGAGGGGGTATTTTTTGAGGGGGGGGGGGTAAGTTGCAACTTTCTTGTTGTGCTCTAAATTTGAAGGAATACATGTTTATGTGAATGAATAAATGTTTAAGCTTGTTAACATTATTTGTATAATTATCTTGTTTCAGATCTGATGACAAAAGCTCCGGAACTAGTTATAGACCCGGTTCTGCATCCTATCATCCTGTGGAAAGTGCATGTTGGAAAAAAGGAGAGAGGTCAGTTTACCTTTCAAAATCACTTTTGTTCATTTTGACATTTTAATCCATGTTCCATTCAAGAATTTTTGCAAGAAAAGTTATTATTTTTGATGCATTCTTTACATGTGAAGAGTTTGGAACCTCAGTTTCTCCACCTGTAAATTGCACTTTTTAAATATTTTGTTATGAAGGGTTTAGACCATTTTATACCATATGCAGACCCTCCACCCCCCAAAAAAATGAATAAAAAAATATGAAAATAATAGAAAATACTCTATAGTTCACATAAAATGATATGCTTTCGAACAATCATGGTTCAAGTATAAATTCATGAAGTATTAACCTGTTGGTGACATGTATTTAGAAATTGATTACTGCATGCAATCATCCTTTGGTTGAATAAGAATACTTTTCACAATCCATTTTCAATCTTTCATGTTTAGTGTTCCATACAAGGCTCTGGCAGACACATTCTCCATCATTGAAGACACAAGTGGAAGATTGAAGACCATTGAGATCTTGTCTGATTTCTTGACCTCTGTGATGCTGTTGACCCCCGATGACGTGAAGATGTGTATCTACCTATGTCTTAATAAGTTAGCGCCTGCTTATGAAGGTCTTGAGCTTGGTATCGGTGAGACCGTCCTCATGAAGGCAATCGCACAGGCCACAGGTTGGTTGGTTTCAACACCTTCATTTAACCCAATAATACCACTCCAAATAAAAAAAAATGTTGATTTGAAGAAATAGAGAAAAAATCAAATAAGCAAATGCTGAAAATTTGATCAAAATCGGATGTAAAATAAGAAAGTTAGGGCATTTTAAAGTTTCGCTTATTTTTCACAAAACGGTTATATGCACAACTCAGTGGCATGCAAATGAGAGAGTCGATGGTGTCCATCACTCACTATTTCTTATGTTTTTTATTGTGTGAATTATACAATATTTCAATTTTTACCTATTTGACATCAAGGACCAACTTAACTGAACCATAAAATGTTATAACAATGGTAATGCCACATGTTCAGGGAGGAATAAAACTTTGTTTCACAGGACAATGAGAAGAAAAATTAGAATATTTCGTATAATAAAATACAAAAAAAATAGTGAGTGATGTCATCAGTCCCCTCATTTGCATACTGACCAGGATGTGAATAGAACTGTTTTGTGAGATTAAGCAAAACTTAAAAAAATGTCGTAACTTTCTTATTTTACATCAGATTTTGATGAAATTTTCAGTGTTATGCTTGTTCGATTTTTCTCTTCTTATTTAAATCAACTTTTTGTTGGGGTGGACTTGTCCTTTGACTACAAATGTACTCACAAAAATATTGTGCGCTGTTGATCGTTCTTGTTGGTTATCAATGCCCACCTGTGGATCAGGACCAGGAACTTTTCAGATTCAGAGATCACATCCTGAATTCATATACTTGTAAGGGGTATATATACACATTATATACTCCTTTCAGCAAAATGAATTCATATAGAAGGCAATTTTCAATTAATCATTCATATAAACATTAACATATATATTTCTCATCCTGATCATCTGGTGACATTGCATCCAAAATGAGAATGGTTCCACAAGCTAGATGTCAAGTTACCAATTTGTAAAATTGGAGACCAATCAAACGATATGTTTTCTGAGAACTTGCCCTCCTACCTTTATGTGTTAACGCATTTTGGTGATATTCAAGTCATCAGTCGTTATCCCAGTCTCCCAAAAAGATATTGTTGCTGAAAAAGATTGATTGATTTTTTTACTTTGGAGCGTTCATAGCTGAAGATCTTTCCTGTTGAAGATTGTTTTTAGAAGGTGATATAACAAAGTTTCTCTTTCAATTTAATCTTGCGATACAGGGCGATCGGTAGACAAGCTGAAAGTTGCTGCTGCAGAAAAGGGAGATTTAGGACTGGTAGCAGAGGTATGGATTATATTTATATCCACCATGATATATAGATTATCTAAATAAGTAGGGTAAAATAAAATCCTACTTTGCAAGGAGCGGTAGCTCATGCCAAAATATTTTAGTAATGAACATATGCTTATGGTCAGAACGGTTCGTCTGACAGAAATATTTGCATTTGGTATAATTTTTACTCCTCAGAAATACTTTTTTCCCATTTGTTAGTCCTGTAAAGGAAAATGTTAAACATTGAAACTGGAATGTGATGAAAAATAACGATGTTGCAGTATTCAGGTTCTGTATTATACCAGGCAGTGTTTCATCAAGATCTTTCAGTGATTTTGACCTTGACCTGCAAATTTGCTTTTTTGCCAGTCAGATGCAAGAATTTTGTTTGCTTATGAATACCCTCACTGAAAATCACTGCCAGACTGGATTCCTAAAACTAGAAAGATAGCTTCTTACAATGGGTGTTTATGTTCACAAAATTATCAATTGCTTGCCATTCATTTACTGAATTATTCTTGAATGTATAAAGCAAGAAAGTCCAATGATTCAATTGAATAAATTGGTTTCCCTGTTTTTTTTTTCCATTACAGAGCAGTAGAAGTACACAACGTACCATGTTCACCCCTCCAAGACTGACCATCAAGAAAGTCTTCTCTAAACTCAAAGATATTGCCAACCTTAGTGGGAATTCAGTAAGTTCTACCTTCAAATTAGTATGGCCTCTCCTAGGGACCAGGGCCAGAATTCAATTTGATACTTAAGCCAGAACTTTAAGTATTTTATGCAGTATTTTGCTTAAATCTAAGTCAGCCACCTGCTAGGATTATGTCTGGCTTGCATGCAGTTTACAAATGTCTGTGCACAGACGGAGCCTAACATTGCACATTATTTAGCTCAAACTATATGATGTCACAGTGGTTATTAGGAAGTATTTTTCTTAATTTTTGCTTGATAAGGTAAAATACTAAGATGGGATTTTTAATTTTGCTTAACCAAGTAAAATGTTAAGTAAAATACTTTCAATTTACTACCGGCCCAGATTCTATAAAGGGGTAATACTTTGCCAAAGGGCACCAGCTTATTTTCAAATCAGGATAATGTTTCATAAAGCTGTTCATAAGTAACACACAATTTACTCACAATTGGTTACTTGTTCGAAGGGGTTCCAAGTTGAAATTATTGTAGATAAATTTTGTTACCAAATGTCTGACTGTTAAGACTATAATTTGACATAGTTTGACAAGGATTATAGGAAATTCATCCCCACTATTTTAAATAAGAAACTAGAGTCATCTCATTTAACACATGGATGGGTCACCAGTGAATTAAGTTTTGTATGAAGTCTTGCCAACAGCTTCATGTAACATACCCCTAGGATTACAGAATGAGATAAAACACTTCTCTATCATCCCAACTTTCAGAAGTGGAGTTCTATTTTTGTTTTCTGAGAGAGTTCTTCCCATTATGTTAAAATACTCAGATTTTCCACGAAAAGGATATTTTCTTTCGCCATTCAAAAATTAAGATCAATATTTCAAGTATTTTCCACTTTTTAATGAAGCTCTTTTTTTTTCATTTTATCAGGACTATGCTTGAGATTTGGGGATTCAATCTCCTATTTCCTATAATTTATTTAATATTTTTCTTTGGGTTTTATTAATATTTGTTTCTATTTCACAGAGTATGTCAAAGAAAGTTGATCTGATTAAAGGACTGCTAGTGGCCTGTAAGGATTGTGAAGCTAGATACCTCATCAGGTATGTACTGAAAGTTATTTGTAAGTTACCTACAACTTTATGCACCACTGATGACACGATAGGTGTTTCATAAAGCTGTTTGTAAGTTACCTACAACTTTATGCACCACTGATGACACGATAGGTGTTTCATAAAGCTGTTTGTAAGTTACCTACAACTTTATGCACCACTGATGACACGATAGGTGTTTCATAAAGCTGTTTGTAAGTTACCTACAACTTTATGCACCACTGATGACACGATAGGTGTTTCATAAAGCTGTTTGTAAGTTACCTACAACTTTATTCACTACTGATGACATGATAGGTGTTTCATAAAGCTGTTTGTAAGTTACCTACAACTTTATTCATTACTGATGACATGATAGGTGTTTCATAAAGTTGTTTGTAAGTTACCTACAACTTTATTCATTACTGATGACACGACAGGTGTTTCATAAAGTTGTTTGTAAGTTACCTACAACTTTATTCACCACTGATGACATGATAGTGATCCAATACAAAGGACTCTGGTGGAGACTTTGGTATGAACGTATATACAGGTTTATTATACAGGCCAGCTAGGCAGGTCAATCAACAGGCATGGTATCCATGTTGCGGGAGGTGTATGGAGTGCTTAGATATCCATACTGATATCGTAACATCCCCCTTCTTCTGATAAGATTGAGAATTTCAATGATATTGTTTTCAAACAATACTTTTGGTAGTCTGCAAATTTTGGTAATTTGGCTTAGTTATGATTTATCAGATAATAATATAGAAATTGTTTGGTTTGTGAGAATATCAATTTGTGATAAACTGTATGCATCTTCAATTTTACATAACTTCAATCTTGTGCAAAACTGAAAATAATTTGGATAACCGGATTGATCCTGAAATCAATATTTCCAAACAATAAGTTTTGGTTATAGTGTCTTTTTGATAATTTCGTAAACACTATCTTGACATACCAAAAATAATGTACAATGTTTATACATGCACATAACAAACTTAAAACTACACTAATGTCTTCTTTCTTCTCTTTCTCTTCTTTGTTTGAGAGTTTAAAGTGTTCATAATGTTCAATCTTCAAACATGAATCTCTCTGGTTTGCGAATAGTGCGTCCAGACCTCGTGGTTTGTGAGTATGTCTGTTGAGATTGATTAGAGTTGGACATTGGTGTTCGTTGGACGTTGTCTTCCTCTGGTTGAGTTTCTGTGGAGTGGTCTTCGTCGAACCTCACACGCTTTGGAGTTGGGTTGGTGGATGGAATTTCCCTCAAGTGAGATCTATTTCTCCTCAAGATTCCTCCGTTCGGCGTTGAAACTTCGTAGGATCGAGGTTCTTCACAGACTTTGGATACTTTGGCTGGTATCCAAGTGTTGTCTCTTGGATGCAGAACTCTCACTGGCTGTCCTACATGCAGTGGTGGCAGATCAGAACTTGCATGTCGATCATGCACTTCCTTCATCTTGTCTTGCCTATTCAAGAGAAACTCGGTAGCAGCAGAATCTCTCGAAAGATAGTGACTTGGCAATGTGGTTCGGATGGGTCTTCCAAACAACATCTCTGCTGGTGATCTCAAGTTATTGTCAACTGGTGTTGCTCTCAGGTGCATCATGGCTAGTTGACTGTCTTGGCTAGTTTGAGAACACTTTGTCAACAGATTCTTGATTGTACGAACCATTCTCTCAGCTAATCCGTTGGATCTTGGATAGTGCGGTGAAGAAGTGATGTGCTTGATATTCCACTTCTTGCACATGTCTTGGAATGGTTTCCCGACAAATTGTGGACCGTTGTCGGACACAATCTCTTCTGGTGGACCGAACAAACTGAAGATTCCCGTCATCTGTCTTGCTATAGCTGCACTGGATGTATCGGTTAGCTTAGCAATGATCGGATACTTGGAATAGTAATCAGTAACGAGTAGATACTCTTGTCTATTGAGCATGAACAAGTCACTTCCCAGTCTGGTCCATGGTGCTGGTGGTACATCATGGGGATGCAGTGGCTCTTTCTGCTGTCTTGCTTGGTGTTTCTGGCATGTTTCACACTGCTTTATCAACTGATCAATGTCCTTGTTGATGTTTGGCCAGAACACTGTCTCACGAGCAAGTCGTCTCGTGCTTTCGATTCCCATGTGTCCTAGATGAAGCTGTCTAAGGATGTCATTCCTTAGTGTCTTCGGTATGATGACTTGACTTCCCTTGAAGAGTACTCCGTGTGATACTCCAATTTCATCTCTGTAAGACCAAAATTGACGAAGGGATGTCGGCAATTCTTGGATGGTCTCAGGCCATCCCTGAGTGACTATTTGCCATAGTGATCTGAGAACAGGATCATTAGCTGTTTCTCTCTGAAGCTCTGTTCTCTTGTGTTGTCCGAAGTATATCAAGTCAATCTGGTGCGAATCTTCGGCTTCAGAGCAGATGGATTCCACTCTGACATCTAGCGGAACATCGCGTGCTTCCTTGGGATTAGGAAGTCGGCTCAAGGTATCGGAAAGAATCATGTCTTTTCCTGGTCGATACTTGACTTGACATCGGTATCCTTGGACTTTGATAAGCAATCTCTGTAGACGTGGTGGTGCACTTCTAAGAGGTTTCTTCCATATCATTTCCAATGGTCTGTGATCTGTTATGACGGTGAATTCCTTCCCGAACAGATATGTATGGAAGCGGTTGATACCAAACACTAGGGCTAAGGTTTCCCTCTCTATGTTGGAATAGTTGGACTGTGCAGTGGAAAGACTTTTGGATGCAAATGCAACTGGTTTGCCTTGCTGGAGCAGGCATGCTCCTAGCCCTTTCATCGATGCATCTACCTCAAGAGTTGTCTCTTTCTTTGGGTCATAGAATTGTAGACATGCACCTGACGATACTGCACTTTTCAGGCTGTTCAAGGAATGTTCATGATCATCGTCCCAGATGAATGGTACTTCCTTGTGTAGAAGTTCTCGAAGTGGCGCTGACTTCTCTGAGAAGTTAGGAATGTATGCTGCTAGGTATGTGAATAATCCTAAGCATCTCTGAACATCTTCTTTGTCCTTGGGTGATGGCATTGATGTGATAGCTTCTACCTTGCTCGGATCTGGGTAGATACCTGATCTAGTGTACTTGGAACCAAAGAAGTTGATGGCTTCCTTCTTGATAGTACATTTGGAGCTGTTGAACACTAAGCCTTCTTGCTTTGCCGTCTCCATGAGTAAGTAGAGATTCCTATCGTGTTCCTCCTCCGTTCTTCCTACGATCGCTATGTCATCTGCGATGCATATGCAGCCTGGCACATTTTGGACAATCCTATCCATATGCTGCTGGAAGATATCCTGACTAGTACATAACCCAAATGGTAGTCTTTGGAAGCAGTACCTTCCAAATGGTGTACGAAATGTGGTGAGATCCTGGCACTCCTCTGCTAGGTGAACCGACCAGTAACCAGCCTTCGCGTCTAACTTAGAGAAGTACTGGGCTCCTGCGAAGACAGGTTGGACCTCTTCCAAGGTTGGTACCTTGTGCGGGCATCTCTTCAAGGCATCATTTAACCTCCTGGGGTCAAGACAAATCCTGATGGATCCATCTTTCTTCACAACAGTGGTCATGGAGCTGCACCAATCGGTGTGGTACTCAATTTTTCTGATGACTCCTTGCTGCTCCATTTTGTCCAGTTCCGCCTTGATTTTGTCTTTCAAGTGTACGCTGCACTTGCGGGGTGCGTCTATGGTAGGTTTAGCATCATCCTTGACATGAAGCATTGCCTTCCCTCGGAAACTACCAATAGCATCAAACTGATTTGGATATGCTTGTTTGAGATCCCTTACACTTGTGATAGGTGTTTGCTTAGGTTTAGGATTGGTTGTAGGTGTTTTGTTGTCCATTGAGTGAATTGTGATAATTCCAAGGTCAGTGCAACCTAACAACCCTAGGATCGCTGGACCCTTGACATCTGCTACATAGAATGTATGTGTTGACCATTTTGTACTCTTGTATCTACACTTTATGTCTAGTGTACCCTTACATGGAATTTGTGTCTCTCCATAAGCTATAAGTTTTATTGTTGTTTGTTTCACTACTGATTCCCACTTTGGACCGTAAATTGCCTTGGCGGTACGTACTGTGATAGTGTTAGCACTTGCCCCCGAGTCCACTTTTAGGTAAAGCTTATGTTGACCTACTCTCTGTGGGCATATTATGTCAATGTTAGCAAATGCTACAGTACCTTCTGGATTTACAACTGTGTGTGGTCCATTAGTGTGTATGGTGTCAAATTGTGCTACGTTGAATGGACTATCTGTAGATTGATAATGATCATGATCTGTGGTAGTATCATGTGTTATGTCCATTTCGCTTATTGGTTTACTCTTTCCACTTTTCGACTTTGATCGTGATTTGTTTTGTCTTGGTTTCCGATCATTTTTCGATTTCCGACAGAATTTGGCCCAATGGCCCTTGGTGCCACAGGCACGGCACTCATCGTCATACGCAGGGCACTGACGAGTATTTACGACCTTCTACCAAAATTTGTTCGACCTTGTAACCTTTCGGTTGATCTAGCAATGACTTTTGGAATTCGAGACTTGGAGTTGACGCAATCACTAGCTCCATGATTCGCTCATTTAACTCAGCTTCCTCGAAATCGCAATTTTTGGCTTTGTCCCTACACCTGGTTACGAATTCATCGATCGTTTCATCTGGTTTCTGCCTGTACCGCATTAGCTCTAAGCGGTGTATGCGAAAATTGATATTGACCTTTAACTGTGCCTCTAATAGTCTCCATAGCTCTTGCGGTTTTTCTTTATCGGTCTCTGATAGCCCCGATGCATTGATTCGACGCAAGCCTTCATTGCCTACAGCAATCTTGATTTTTATAGCCATTTTTCTCTGATCAGTTATGTCTTGGTCTGCTAGAATCAGCTCCATTCTTTGTCTGAAAAGCTGGAACTCTTCGGGTAGGTCTGTTGCCTCCCAGTTCATTTCTGGATATTTTCCACTACTCATTGTGTATGTTCGCTGTACGTATTAGGTATTTAAATGAATGAGTGTAGATATTAATGTCTGATTATATCCACGTGTGAACGCTCCTTACAGTCACAGGTCGACTGGTGATGATACCTGTAACGCACACACAGCCCTGTGTGAATGTCATTAGGTGTTTCATGCAGTGAAAATGCTGGTCACTCCCACTCCTCACACTCCAGATTTACAATTAATATTAGGAAAATATTAATTCATTGTTCACACTCGATCAGTCCAGAAAATTAAGTAATTTAGGATTTATCAACTTTTAGTGTATGTTGATCTTATGATGCAGACCTCTGTGCCAGTGATTGAACACAGTTATAACTTATTTAGGCTATATTTAATTGTTTACAGTTACCGTTAGCATCTCGCTCCTTCTCACAACACTGTGTGATTTGCTGTGACAGTGCATTGGGTATGCACAGTACGGTACGGTACAGTAGCGATGCGATAGCCGGGGCTAGCGGGCGAGCGGCTCGCGGGCGCCCGTTGGGTTAGTAGGTTATGAAGCATGCGAATTTCGGTAAAAAGACATGCAGTTTACTTCCCAACAATACAGTATCTGGTTACTTGATCCCTGTCATTTCAAAGGCGATCACTGTTTTCAGCTGCCACCATGATCCAATACAAAGGACTCTGGTGGAGACTTTGGTATGAACGTATATACAGGTTTATTATACAGGCCAGCTAGGCAGGTCAATCAACAGGCATGGTATCCATGTTGCGGGAGGTGTATGGAGTGCTTAGATATCCATACTGATATCGTAACAGATAGGTGTTTCATAAAGTTGTTTGTAAGTTACCTACAACTTTATTCATTACTGATGACACGATAGGTGTTTCATAAAGTTGTTTGTAAGTTACCTACAACTTTATTCACCACTGATGACACGATAGGTGTTTCATAAAGCTGTTTGTAAGTTACCTACAACTTTATTCACTACTGATGACACGATAGGTGTTTCATAAAGCTGTTTGTAAGTTACCTACAACTTTATTCACCACTGATGACATGATAGGTGTTTCATAAAGCTGTTTGTAAGTTACCTACAACTTTATTCATTACTGATGACACAATAGGTGTTTCATAAAGTTGTTTGTAAAGGCAACCGTACACCTTACGATTGGTCTGCGACTCAATTTTGGAATATACGTAGTATAATTGTATGCTAGTATTGAGACTTGGAATATCTTACTGTGTAATGTTCGAAATCACATTACAAATACCTATGTTCAAATCTGTGACTATGCTATCATCCTTCTTAGAACAAAAGTAAATTTTATATCTAGTCGTAATGACGTCATAGCAGTTGTACGATTGGCTACGATTTGAAACTAATTTGGCCTTTACTCCAAAATAAAGGCTTGCAATCTGTCAAAATGGTTATATTAGTATTCTTTCAATTAATTTAACCTCAAATAAAATGATATGTTCCATTCACATTTTCAGAAAATGAGCAAAATGAGATTTGTTCCAAAATCGGATCGCGAACAGTCGTAAGGTGTGCGGTGGCTGTAAGT
Organism: Lytechinus variegatus; assembly: GCF_018143015.1. Classification (NCBI taxonomy): domain Eukaryota; kingdom Metazoa; phylum Echinodermata; class Echinoidea; order Temnopleuroida; family Toxopneustidae; genus Lytechinus; species Lytechinus variegatus. The sequence goes on from NC_054749.1 coordinate 33,288,295, forward strand.
TATGCACGTCTAGCATGACTGGTGAACCTTTCTTGTGTATATCCCTATGCATAGCTGATTTAGCTACTATAAACATGTATCATTACTAACAGCTGGATGAAATACTACTGTGATCTGTTCTAATTGAGGTACCTAGACTTTTTCTTGACCATTTTAAGGGGATGTCAAGTATGATGTTGAAATCTGGTGCTAGTGTTATGACAACATTAATATCAGCCATAACACTACTTGAAATCAGGCTGGTGTTGGGATTGACCTCAGAAAACATGATGAATTTCTGGCAATTCGTGTTGAAAGTCGTCGATTAGGAAATTGTGATTCCAATTTTGATGTTTGTGTAGAATGTGTAAAAGTGATTAACCCCATTTTTTCATTGATTTCAGATCACTTGGAGGGAAATTGAGGATTGGTCTGGCAGAGCAGTCCGTTCTTGTAGCCCTAGGTCATGCTGCTGTCTTAGCAAAGCCAGAGTCAGGTACATACATTTCTTGATCTATTGTGAAACTAAAGGGATCCAAACATGACAACTCTTTTTTTTCTTTATGTGATTATATTTATTTCTATTTGAGAATTCTTAGTTGCATACATACTCATGGGGGTACTATCCTTGGCAAACAATGGTGCTGTATCCCTGCATCCACCACAACCACTATCCACTTCCAAACTTTCCTACCTCCACTACCAACAAGATCACTTCTACTAACACTGTCTGGCTCCATCACCATCAATTCTACTACACCACTACCTCCTGTGTTACCATAACCACTGCCATTATCACTACCACTGGAAACACAAGATAACCACCATCACCACTACCACTAACACAGGTAAAACTCCTACCACTGTTACCAACTCGAGCACTTCTCATACATTTTGCAATTATCTTGGGTACGGCATTGCTATGGTATAGATCGCGTTAAAATGCTATTTTCATTAATGTTCCTCACGTAAGACCCTCAGGATAGGGTGGTGGTATTGATCTGATATTTCTTTTGATTTACAAATATTTTGATTGGTGAATGATAAATTTACTATAAGGAATGGTCGGATCATGTAATTGGCATAAAAGAAATGACTACCGGTATTTAAAAATTAATGTGTTAAAACTTTTTTGATTTGTTTGAATGGTTATGTAGATGAAATGATCCTTAAGAGCAAAGTTAATACCTCAGAGAAAGTCAAGAAAGCAATGGAAGAAGCAGCTCTCCTCGTCAAAACAGCATACTGGTAAGTCTTCTTAAGGTGGTATATCTTAGTCATATTGAATAGCATCAGCTCTGGTCCTTGTTGTCATCCGACAGTTACCATAGTGTCGTGTTGGGATCGGTAATTATAAGAAGGGAAGCGTAATGAGGAAACTTTGGAGAAAGTTATACAGTTCAAAATCACTGGGTATTTAATCATCAATATTCAGCTACAGTTCGAAGTACATGAAGATTCAGTTATAATAGGAGACGATGAATATAAAATAATTTAGAAGTATCAGATTGAGATTCGGAGTGAAGTTAAATTAATATTCGATGGACGTCTAAGTCTTGAAGTCAGTCAGTCTATCTGGATGAGTGTGGGTCTAGTATTCTTCTGTATATATTCTATAATAATCAAGAAGTCTTATTTTTATCATGAGTTTTGGGGGTGTAACAATTTAAGGTGGGAGTGATCTAAACTTGATCTGATTGGTCTACAGGTAACTGTCTATCAAACTTTGTCTGGTATAAGGGGTGTGGTGATGCTCTGTGTAAGTGACTGGGGCTGGAAGTGTAAGTCATACTTCCATGAAGCTAGCTGATGTCACTGAGGGTTGGTACTTTTATGGTCAAGGATGGTATTGGGGGTTTGGGAATTCTTAGATGACATTGGGGGAGTTTGTAAACAAGTGAAGGTGAAAAACTGAAAGGATATAAGGAAATTAAATACATACTACATAACAATGGTAACAGTCAGACACTGGTGCTTCTCATCCAATCAAAACTAAGTAAAGTTTTCTGTCTTGACATCTCGTCAGACAACGAGTGTTGATGAAATGTTTGCTGGTGGCAAATGCCATTGTGAAGTTCAGAAGTACTGTCTATTTTTGTATGTAGGTTTCTAAGTTTGCATATGCTATTTAAGACTTCAACGTATCTAATTTTTATGAATTTTATGGAAGTTAAAGATGGAATATTGAGTAATTGATTAATACTTCAATTCAGAGTCAGCTTTATGATTTTCCCTCCTTTATCAGATTGCAACTTAACTCTTTAACTTAAAGTCCCCAGCTTTCTGCGATGAAAAAAACTGGAATATTTCACAGCATAAAGAAAAAGAGGGAATTCACAGAATTTAAAAAACCCAAAAATTCCAGCCTAAAAATTTGAATTAAAAAAATTCAGTATTAATCATGAAAGTCAATTAAAATTCCATAAATCAATGAAACCACTTTCCTGATAAAACATAAATATTTGGCCTTTGTTCACCATGTTTGTTCATACAGTGTGTACATCTGATAAAATCTAATGTTTTTCTAAGAATTTTGGTCTTTGTTTTCCCATATGTTTTGTACAAATCACCGGCTTTGATTGTAGAACACTGAAAAACAAGAAAATGCATTTTATAATATATAAAACTAGGAATGTAAAGTTCTTATTATCTGAAATCCATTTTGTAATCTTGTTTTTCCTTATTTAGTGAGATGCCAACTTACGATGCTCTGATTCCAGCGTTGATGGCCCATGGAGTGACGGAGCTTCCCAATCACTGTCGTCTGACTCCATCGATTCCTCTCAAACCTATGTTAGCTCATCCCACCAAAGGAGTATCAGAGGTCCTAGATAGATTCCAAGATACGCCTTTTACTTGTGAATACAAGTATGATGGTGAACGGGCTCAGGTAAGGGTTTACTCTCTTATATTCTTTTCACACTGCATTTCCTTATCACCATATTATCCTTAATCCTTAAACTTTTTACGATTCACACTGTCTTTCTTAACCCGATACTATTTGCTTAGCCAGGGTTAACGCCTTAGCCCCGGACTATAATATAGCTCATGAATATTGATGATTTTACCAAACAGCGTGATCAACGTGCAATTTCGACTTCTGTGATTGGCTAATACTTAGCCCTACTTCGTTTCACACTGCATTTCTTAGCACTGCAATTGTGGTGCTAGCACCACAATAAGTCGGCTAACCCTGCTTTTTTGTAGGGTCCGATAGTACCGTACTATTTACCATGCTAGCCCACTTTGCTAAAACGTAGTGTGAAAACGAAGTGGGCTAAGCTTAACCCCAGGAAATTGGTGGGGCTAAGACCCACCCTTAGCTCACCAATTTCCCTGGGTTAAAGAAAAAAATGCAGTGTAAAAAGCATATTAGTTTTGCGAAAATGCAACCATGAAGGAAATATGAATGAAAATTAAAAATGTTTTATCAAAGTTTAATCCTTATTGATTGATAATAATTCAACCTCTCTGCATTCAGGGTCCCATAACACAAAGCTTAGCAATCATCATAGATCATTTTTAATGAATTATTGCATCGCCTAAAATGTACAATTAATTGTAAAAATCAAGGGTATGATTAATCGCTAACCTTTGTTTTACGGGACCCTGAACATTATTTTTTGCTTTTATGAAATCCAACTTGATTTTATGCTTTGTTTTTGACCTGGGATTAAGACAAAAGTATTTGTCGACTGGTGCTTTTTAGGGTAGAGAGCTTTTGCTCAAGGGCTTTCTCAGATAGAAAAAGTTATCAGTGATTCCATGTTTGAAGGTTGACATGAAGAATGTTTATCCGTTTTGTTCCATTAGATTCATCTGCTTGAGTCTGGTAAGATTCACATATACAGCAGGAACCAAGAAGACAACACAACCAAATATCCTGATATCATTGCAAGGTATTTATTCCACCCTTCCCCCTTCTCTTGATGCTTGTTGACCAGCTTGGTGTTTCATAAATTTTCATGATGTGACCATTTTGTGTAGCAAAGTTAAAAAGGAGGGGGAAAATGGGGGTTGGAGGAACAAAAATTGATTTGATTTATTGGATTGCTGAGTTATAATCTTTTGAATTGAAACTATTTGATCCTTTGTGTTTCAAGTTCTTCCCAGTAACGACAGATCTACTCAATTGTAATATTTTTCTTCTGTGTGTGGGGGGGGGGGCTGCTGTTCGACAGGTGATGACATGTATCCTGGAAACAGAAGTGGTTGCTTGGAATCGGATTGAAAAGAAAATTGTTGAAACTATCGACCGTTTGTGTTTCAGGCTCTCTGCAGCTGTTGACGAGAAGGTAACATCGTGTATCCTGGATTCGGAGGCGGTTGCCTGGGATCCAGAGAAGAAACAGATCTTGCCATTCCAGGTTTTGAGTACGAGGAAAAGGAAGGATGCTGATGCCGGAGATATTAAGGTCCAAGTCTGCGTCTTTGCTTTCGATCTTCTTTACCTCAATGGAGAAGTAAGTCTTAGTATGCTGATGTTGAAGAAGAAGAGGAGGAGGAGAAGAGGGAGAGGGAAGAGGATTATGATGATAGTGATGAGGAGGAGCAGAAGAAGTACAATAAAAAAGAATGATGATGGGAAGGAGGAGGATATTGATGATGATGAAGAGGAGAATAATGTTGATGTTGATGATGATGATGTTGATGATGATGATGATGATGATTTTGATGATGAAGATGACGACGATAATGATGTTGATGATAATGATGAAGACGATGATGACTAGAAGGATGATGATGATGATTAATTCTGTCTTTAATTACAACCTTGTTATATTTGTTTCAGCCCCTGGTGAGGAAACCTCTGAGAGAACGTAGAAGTCTATTGAGAGATCACTTCAAGGAAGTAGAAGGAGAATTCATCTTTGCCAAGTCCATGATCTCCTCCGATACTGATGACATTGCTGAATTCTTAGAGGAATCTGTCAAAGGTTGGTTTGTTGAAATGTAGGCAAGAGGATAAATTAGCCGTTTGATCTGCTCCTACTTCATCTACTCTTTGTCTCATCCCTCATGGTCTAATCCTATACTTCCAGTACAGTCCGACCTCTCTTATCCGACCTCTCTTATCTGACCTCTGCTTATCCAGATCTCTCTGTTATCCGGACGCATACTTCCGAGAATTTTTTTTCAATTCAATCTAGTACGTGAGGAAATGAGATTTCAATCTAAACTCAATCCTGTACGCAAACTCACTTTGATTACCTATATTTTCCAATATAGTCTACATACAACATTATTTTAAATCTCACCCAAATCACCGAAAGAACTTAGGCAGGATAATTTTCCTGTAAATCATCACGTTCTCTTTTTGTTTCTTAAGAAAAACAACATGTCTCGCTAGCTAACACTAGGCCTTAATACGGACAGCGCCATCTATCATGTTTTAGCCTACAGTCAGTATAACGATAGCTGACATTGCGAAGCTGTGATACCTGCCATGATGATCTAATTGTAAAACTGTGTTTCTCTTTCTTTCGAGGTATGCTCGATGTATACCTCAACCATTTAGCAGGTAAATTATCCAACAGTTTTGGCCATCGATCGATTTCTTTTCCGTAAAAGTACCGCCTATAATTTGCACTGACACTGCAGTGAATACTGTCTGTATGCGTGTCCACTACAATAGATAACGTGTAGCTACCGCCGTTGGGAGCTGAGGCAGCAGCTGCGTGTATTTGATATTGGGTCTCCCAGATCCGGATAAATCCCTTATCCGGATTGGTGCTGGTCCCAACGTGTGTGGATAAGAGAGGTTGGACTGTATATCCTTGTTGACTCCCCCAACAACTGGTCTTATTGACACTCAACATTTTTTTGATGTTCACTTGGTATAACATCATCTAGTCTGTATGGTTAGGTGAACTCATGAATTGAATATTCATTTGAAGAAGTGCAAAATAAGTAGCGGATGAAGTGGTAAATGAGACTATTAGACCAAATTAATAACAGACCAAATGGATTAATCCCATTTGGTATTAAGACTATCAGAGGAGACCAACTTCTTGTAGACCAAATGAAAATAGACCAACAAGAGCACCTAAAAATTATGGGCACACAAAGGATATACTCTGAGGCAACTTTGTATCATTTGAACCCACTTTTTTGTTCTCTATTGTCCACATGTCTCACATGATGAAATTTAATTATTTTTTTAATTAAACAATTTCATTTAAATAAATAAATTGTATAATAGAATTTATTAACCACAACAGATATTCCCTCTATGTTTCAAATTTAAAATATTATGGTCAAGCATTTTTGGGATCAATTCTGAACACCATCACCCCATCCCTATCACACTTGATCAGATTTTTGCAGATTAACTTACATCTTCAAAATAAACTATTTCTCTGACCGACAGGAAACTGTGAAGGTCTAATGGTGAAAACATTGGACAAGGATGCAACCTATGAGATAGCAAGACGATCACATAATTGGCTCAAGGCAAGTTATCAAACACCTAACCCAGGGGTGGTATTCTGAAAATTGTCTTAACTTTTCTTGTAAGTCAGCAACATAACAGCTCGCTAAAATTCTCTTAAATTGGTATTCTGAAAATTGTCTTATCTCTGTAAGGACGTCCCCTATTTTATCTCTGACATGCCCAGTAGTTTCAGAATACCTTTTATCTCGATATGTTATCTTGCGCAAAGGGATATTTATGCGACGTTTTTAACTTAATGCATAATTATAGCTCTGACATAATACGCACTCAGTGAAAGTTACAAGAAAAGATGCAAGAATTTTCGGAATACAGATTTTATTGTAACTCTCAAGATACAAGAATAGTTCTCTTAAGACAATTTTCAGAAAACGGCCCCAGGTTGTACATACAATCTGAGTGTGTGCAGATAGAGCTCATTTGTACTAAAGCTCTAATAAACTGATACGAAACCCACAAACTATTCCCTGGTATAGCAACACCCAAGCCATGATTCTAAACACTAATCCTTATTGATTATAAAAAAGCATATGAATAGGAAAGTTAGTCTCTGTGAAGTAGCTGTAAGGCCCATGCATAAATAAACCATTTCGTAATGCCATTCTACGCATAATAAGAAGGTCATTGGTACTAAAGTGACATGGTGGTTAAATATTTAATGAGATAGGCACCAACTTTGATGTCTTGATTATTCATATATTCCTTTGAATTGTGTTTTTTATTAGATCCACAAAAAACAACAATACGTCCAGGAGCGACTGTTTTTTTCACTGTATGCTGAGTACATTGTTATAACAATATGCCAAATACCTTCATAGAGTGTTCATTGGTGTGCTATTCTAGTCACCTGGTCTATTCAATTTCTTCATCCTGCTATGTAAGGCAAGCTTACGTAATATCTTGCTCTGAAATTTGCTTATAATGAAATAAATGAAAGGTCATTTGGCCAGAATTGCCCGTGAAGAAACTACGAAATGGTCACTTGACATGCTCCACACAGAGCAGCCTATTCACTATCTGTGCATTCCATGATGTCCACACACAGGTGGTAACCTTTTAAACGGGGATTGAAACTTGTTCATAAGATAGCTCTGATACTTTGTGAATGTATGATATAAGTGCTCAAAGAGACTTCTGCAGCTTATATATCTGAGGATACAAGAGGTCGTTAGGACATCGGGTAATAGACCAGTTCGTGGTTGCTTCATGGACAATTTTGGTCAAATGACCTTTCATTTCTTTCATTATGATAGGCAGATTTCAAAGCAAGATATTACGTAAGCTTGCCTTACATAGCAGGATGAAGATATTGAATAGACCAGGTGACTAGAATAGCACACCAATGAACACTTTATGAAGGTATTTGTTGCATTCCTACTTTGAATGCATATCATAGCATGTTGCACAATGTACTTGGCAAACTGAAATACCAGTCGTTCATGGACGCATTGTTGTTTTTTGTGGATGTAAATGAAAACCACAATTCAAAAGAATATATGAATAATCAAGACATCAAAGTTGGTGCTTTATCTCATTAGATTTTAAACCACCATGTCAATCTAGTACAAATGACCTTCCTCTGATCATGCGCAGAAAGGAACTACGAACTGGCTTATTATGAGCTGGTCTAGAACTACTCTACCAGATTGCATACATAACTGATTGCCACTCTTTGTAAGACAGGACCTGGTATTCTTTAACCTGTTATAGAATCAATAATAATACTTAGAACCTAGTTTGCATGCTTGTGGCAACTCTTTGTAAGAGGGTCCTGGTATTCTCTTTAACGACGTGTTCAACATCAACTTTGAATATTTGAGTAATTAGGTCGTCAGTGGCTTGCATGATGACTCTTGGTGTATGATATAGAGAATTTGCAAAAGCAGATATGTTAGAGGACAAACAATAAACCCTGTGCATCAAACCAAAATAAATCATTGTTTTTATGGTCTTATGAACAGGTTATACCCTCTACTGTGACATCATGTGAAAGTACTCTATTCAGGCATCAAGTACATTTTGTCTCATCTAGTTTATGGTAGTCAATAGAAGTAGTACTCCTCTGACTATTTGCTCAAATAGGCAGCCTAGATAGCAGAATGACAAGCATGGCGAGTCTACACATTTGAGGATTATTTTCCCTTTTTGAGTAATATAATTGAGGTATTATCTGTAGATAGTTAGGATTGGTTCACAATTTCAGACGATACTATCAGGGAAAGTTTCATAATCTTATGAAAATTTCCCGCTTTTATGCAATGGTTCTTTCCTCTCTTCCTTGCTGATGCTCTTATTGTGTACAAAGTGAATGGAGGTTGAATGCTTTCTACGCCACTGACAAAATAAATATAAGTGAATGGATCGGTAACTTGAAGTAGGATATTGCAAAATATGTGAAATCTTATGGGTCTTATCGTTAATTATTTTCACCAATCTGTGTGGGCTCTTGCTTCGTGTACAAAGTCTATGAGAGTAGAAAGCCGTCACAAGTGCTGACGGTGACAATATAAACGGGAGTTGACTGGTGACCTGTTTTACGATAATGCCCTCATGTGTTATGTTTCTGGGGTATCGACGTAAATTTAAGATGTGTTCATTGTGATTGATTAATATTTACAGCTGAAGAAAGACTACTTGGATGGAGTTGGAGATACTCTGGATGTGGTTGTGATTGGTGGTTTCCAGGGGCGTGGTAAGAGAGTTGGTTGCTATGGAGGTTTCTTACTCGCATGCTACGATGAAGAGAATGAAGAGTTTCAATCTATCTGTAAGGTAAGACCCCACTTTCACAGAATGGTCTGGTGTTCAAAAGCTAGTTTCATGAAACGATCTTTACAGATCATTGCCCATTTTTAGCTCATCCGGCCCGAATGGCCAGATGAGCTTATGCTGTCGTATGTCGTCCGTCTTGTCATCCATCCACAATTTCAAAATGCTTCTTCGTCATTTAAAGTCTGATTTTGATTCTGTTTGCTCTATATGATAGCACTAGGTGGGAGATTCATAACTTCTACACAGAATTTTGAAACTCATTAAAAAATGTCATTCATTTAGCATCATTTTTTTTCTTAAAAAAACCAAGGGCAAACATAGTTATCAAGAAGGCATATAGCATTTCCTTTTATTTTACCATAAGATAAAAGAGCACTGTTGATTTCATGCCTTGGTCAGGGGCATAGGTGCCATGGCCTGGGATTGAACCCTGGACCCTGTCTAGTCGGGCGCCTTAGACCACTCAGCCATGGAACCTCCATTGAAAAGTTTTATAGCAAGTATGGTGCATTTAGTGTTATATTTTATATATTATAGATTGGAACTGGCTTCAAGGAAGAAGAGTTGGAGAAGCACACAAAGTTCTTCAAGGATCATGTGATTGATAAGCCCCGCCCATATTATAACTACGACAGCAGTGTAGCTCCTGATCATTGGTTTGATGCGGTACAAGTATGGGAGATCAAAGCTGCTGATCTCTCAGTCTCACCCGTACACAAGGCAGCTATAGGAATAGTGAGTACATTCATCATTCATTCTCTATGTATTTGTCTTTAAGTTTAAAAAAAATGATAATTCAAAACTTCGGAAATCCAATTTTTCTTTTAATCTGATATTTTTTCTGAAAATTTCACTGAATCTCCTGCACAATTTTAGTCTGTATTCCAATCAAATTGAGTTAAGGTTGAGATGCCACATTAATCTAACAAATCTCAAATTGATTTTAGGTTGAGATACCACATTAATTTAACAAATCTCAAAATGAGTAGGAAAGCGTTTCATGAAGCAAACAGTCAGTGATTTTCATTGACTAAGTTCAGTTAATAATGTCAGTAGCCCAGATATTTTACCTTTTTTTTACTATAATCTTATACTTCTTTCCTTTACACACAGGTTGATCCAGCGAAGGGTATTTCTCTACGATTTCCAAGATTTATCCGTATCCGTGACGACAAAAAGCCAGAGGAGGCAACAGGGGCAGCTCAGGTAAGACCAGTTTACCTTTAAAAGGGGGATGGGAGAGGGAAAGGGGAGAAATGTGAGGCGGAATGGTATCCATAAAAAGTGATTGTGAACTAGATGTCCTGCTTTTTCATGTAGTCTGTCTTTTTATTGTAGGAGTAGTAGTAGGATGTTGATGGTGGAGTTCAGGGTGATGATGATGATGGTGGTGATGTTAGTGATGATGATGATGATGATTGGTGGTCATGATGCTGGTGGTGGTGGTCTTGGTGATATTGATGATGTATGATGATGGTGGTGTTGATGGAAGTGATGATGAGGATGAGGATGATGAAGATGATGATGAAGGTGATCCTGATGATGATTATTATTATGATTGTGATGGTGATAGTGATGATGATGATGATGATGACGATGGCGGTCTTTTTGATGGTGTGGTGGTGGTGGTGATGATACTGAAGGAAAAGATGCAGGGTCGATTTGAATTTGCATAAGGGGCAATTTTATGAAGTAAAATAAATGATCTGTGTCGATGTGTCTTTCAGGTGGCTAGCATGTACAACAATCAGGATCAGATCAAGAACCAACAAGCAAATAAATCCATCAAAACAGAGGAAGATTTCTATTAAACCCCTCTCAGTGGAAATAGAACCAGCTGATCAAAGGAGGACCCTAATTAAACATGGCCTAGCAAATCAAATAGATCATCAAGCAAACAGAAGAAGATTTCTATTAAACCTTGCTTATTTACCATCAACAAGCAAGCAAAACCAGGAAAATAGACAAAGATTTCTATTAAACTCAGTGTCAAATCAGGAATGAACGAGTGGACAAGCCAGCAAATTATGAAAAAGGGAATTTCTACCTTGCGAAAGCAATCATTATTTGCTCTAATTCAAAGACGACTGCAAACATTGCTTTTGTGGCAAAGGCAATTCACATGTGGAACTGAAATTTCAAATGCATCATCATCAGCTTGATTCTAAGGCTTCCATCTTAATGTACTTCAATAGTTTAGTCTACAGTATATGGTAATAAATGAAATTGACTGCTTCCCTTGTGAATGTCACTGTCTTGTCTATACCGTACATATTTTTCAGTGATGTTTTTCTTTTCTGGAAAAAAAATATATCTCTGTGAATTATTTAACAAAAGCTTTACAAAATGTAATTATGTCGTAAGATACAACTACTTGTGGAAACCATTTAAATTACCTGTGGATTTCGTTTCCAAGCATCTAATGTCACCATATCACTCCTAGCTTATTCAAATCAGCTGTTTTGTTAGCTATTGTGATGTATAACCTTTCAATAAATTTTTACCAATAGAGTGATTTTGTTTTACATACATACCTTGGAATGTGGTGAAATAATTTTGTATTGGGGGGTAATTGCCACGTGTAAATAACTCAGAATTTGTACAAAAGCATTATGAAATAATCAATTGTAAATTAGAGTAGCATTTTTTAATGTATTTATGTTTATCAGATCTGGTGTGACTTTGTCTGGAATTTTCGTTTTTAAGATACTGAGATGTTGTAGATCAAGTCGATTTATAATTCTTTTCAGTTGAATGATGCAATTAAAATTGCATCATTTCATTGAATTATTCAATAGATTTGATAAGGTAAAGCATGTATCTATTCAAGAAAAGTCTAGGAAACACTTAAAAGTGTTCAGGATATAATGATTTTGGGGTGTGCATTTGATCATAAAACATGCAATCAATTTCTTTTATTTTCCTATCATATTTCAAAATCATTGTTGTAAGTGGATACTGCATTGTCCTGACAAGTAGTTTTTACAGTGCGTCCCACAAAAAAGGAAATCCGTTTTCAGAGACAGTTTTCACAATTATTAAATATGTTTTTACTCTAAATTTGATTTTAAAGAAGAATGAAACCTTTGGAACAAGATAGCTTGAGCTTGTGTAAAAACAGACAAATCACAGAAACAGATCAACAAAAGTTTGAGAAAAATCGGACAAATAATGAGAAAGTTATGAGCATTTGAATATTGTGATCACTAATGCTATGGAGATCATCAAATTGGCAATGCGACAAAGATGTGTGATGTCACTTGTGAACAACTCTCCCCATTACTTTAGTATATATTTTACGTAAATTGCCTCTTTTATCACATCTATCATTAGATCATGTGTTCCTTCTAAAGGAGGGCATGTAATACAGATTTTAAAAGAATACATCATGGATAGAGTTTGCATCATCATAAGAAAAAGCAAAAAGAGACATTCAAAGGGTATTTTATAGTCCATCAAAGGAAAAGTTGTTCATATATCGCATTGCCAATGGGAGGATCTCCATAGCATTAGAGATTGCAATATTCAAATGCTCAAAACTTTCTCATTATTTGTCTGATTTTTCTCAAACTTTCTTTATTCTTATTCTTTGATTTTTCTGTTTCGACACAAGCCAACTTGTTCCAAAGGTTTCATTTCCCTTTGATGGTAAGAGTGGAATATCATCTTTCATTTCAGACCAACAGCTTAGCAAATTGTTCACACATGTCAGATTACAAACAATAAATACTGAGGCTTATCAGAAATGATTTGCGCAGAAACTGGTGTGTGAATCTGGGATCAGTGAGATAAACTCAATAAAGAATACCAAAGAAAAGCTAATGAGCCAGTTGTGGAATAAGCACGGTCGTAGTATCACAAACCAATCTTGCCCAATTTTTCTGCGCACCTGATTTAGACATTACAATTTCAAACTCGTCTTGCTCATTAATGCTTGAAGTGTTCGTTTGGTAACAAAATGTAGCGGAATAATTGAATTATATGATTATGTAAATTTAAAATCATAATTCCTTTGCATTTGAAGAAAAATGACAGGGGAATCCTGGTTTCCTTTTTTTCTGGGAGGTACTGTATACTAAGAATATTCCAGTGAATGTAACCAAAAAGAATGTGTCTTTTTATTACGTTTTTATGCACTGGATGTTCTATATATATAATCAGGTATCTCTACGATATTGTTAAACACAAATTGCTTTACGTAATGATAATGATGATAATATGAAACAATTATATAGTGTTTGATACACATGTTTGCGCTGCATACACCTGTTAGCACTGAATAATTTCACCCCGGCTTTGGCATAGCTGCCATTAACAAGCTTTTTTAAGGAATAAATTCCTGATGGGTATCCACCTACCTCGCGTGGGTTGAATGTGGAAAATGTATATCAATGCCTTTCCTAAAAATGTAATTTGCGAGGTTGAAATGGGCATGTATTACTTCATGAATTTTACTCAGTAAAATGTACTGTCTCCGATTTAGAAGAATTCAATTCTCATGAATGTATTTTCATAAAATGAAATGAATGTTTCAATGTACTAAATGTATGTAGATATTACATGTTTGTAATAATATTCTTCAGAATTGATCAATACAGTAGTATGAGTTGCCTTACATTCCATTATGAAATCACCTTGGTTGATGGTTTTAACAATCTGCCCACCAACAAAAAAAAATCCTAGTGGTTTGTTGCTGTTGCAGCAGCCTATTATACACCAAAATTGATAGTATTAAAAAGGAATATTTCCAGCTATTTCATAGTTCTTAGATAGTTAGAGCTATCTGTACATACTACTGCATACATGTATTATTTTGCATTTATAAATAAATACATTTTGGTGCAAGTTCAAGAAATGTTTCAGACTTTTTTCCCATTTTCTTTTTGTGGGGGAGAATTTTCTTTATAAGCCCGATTAACATTAATTCCGTACGACATTTTAGTAACTATTCAGAATTCGAAATTGATATCACTATTCGAGCTACTGCTGTAATCATAATGAGTTTAATGACACTTTTCTTCATAGGTTAAATAGATATCTGAGCTTTACAGGCTTCCTCTCTTCGTTTACCCATTTTATACTTGAAAATAATAAAAATGGTGTTTTATTTCAATATTGATTCACAGCATGTCCTGAATTGTTCAAATCTTTTACAGAAAAAACCCTGATAGCATGAATACATGAAAACTTAATGTGAAAAAATATAAAAATACACACAAAGCATGAATAAATATTTGATTATATTAACCACTTTTGCACTCTAAATGTAAGTTATTAAAGGTCAAGTCCACCTCAGAAAAATTGATTTGAATCAATAGAGAAAAATCAGACAAGCACAATGCTGAAAATTTCATCAAAATCGGATGTAAAATAAGAAAGTTATGACACTTCAAATTTTTGCTTATTTTTAACAAAAAAGTTATATGAAGGAGCCAGTTACATCCAAATGAGAGAGTCGATGTTTTCACTCACTATTTCTTTTGTTTTTTATTGTTTGAATTATACAATATTTGTTGGGGTGGACCTGTCCTTTAAAAACAGCAGATTACTTCATCTGACCATGGCCTCATCATGGTTTCTGTATGGTGCAGTTCACCTGCAAAAGGAGGCAATTTATTTTTTTCAAAACTGACTCTATCCCTGATTTGGGATATTTTCTGTACGCACAGCACAATTCTGAAGGATTTAGAGTGGCATAGCCCTCAATTTCTGAAAAATAGACGTTTCAAAAGCAAGCTTCTCACATGAAACAATGACACATCCTCATTTACAAAGAAACTCATTCCCCAGATTGGCTTCCTTTCGTCATTGGATGGCAGAATAGGTTTTGAAAAATAGGTGGGACAAACTGTGATGCAAATTAATTGTAATTTTATATAAAATATTTCATCTTCCCTCTCCTATTCCTTCTTTCTATCTCTTCCTCTCCACTTCTTTCTCCTCCCTCCTTTCCCCTTCTCTCTTCGCCTAATCTTCATCGCGCGCTTTTTTCAATTTCCTCTTCACCATTTTATTCTCCCCCCTCATTCTCTCCTCTTTCATTTCCTGTCCTTGCCTTTTCTTTAGCCTGTATATCATATTTCTTCATTGCCATATATACCCCCTCCTACGTTTACAGAGAAAGATAAATTTCCTTCTACAATTAGGGCCATGTCTGCCCACTTGGTCACACCTACAGACGTTAATGGGCTTCTTTGGTCCTTAATACGGATTAACAGAAACCCGCCCCCATCTTCCACATTGGACAACGCGGGATTCACCCTGCTATTAATAATGATAACAAAAATAATTGCAATAAAAAATAACGTCTGGGCAGTCCGCTTTCATCGATGACTCATTAAAGTTTAGATTTCACAGATCTCGATTTTAATATCTTCCTTTGGCTATAGTCTAATTGAGCACAAAACACATTCATCGTGTGGTGGATACAAAGAGCAAACGTGATTTTCAATGAGTGATGAAAGACAATCTTGAAAGATTTGAATTTATGATGGCAGAATTCTTTTCCGTTTATATGTAAGTGTAACAGTACTGGTTTTGGCGTTCAGTGAAGATGACGATTTACCTGTTGTGAAAGAAGCCTCCACTCCTCTTCGTCTCTCACTCCCCCCCTCTCCACCCCCCCCCCCTCTCTCTCTCTCTCTACCGCACACACACACACACACACACACACCCACACACATTCTGATTAACCCTAACTTCTTCCTTTATTTCCCTAACTATTCTTGTCCTGTAATGCCATAATCTCAAATCCGAATCATCAATGCGACGATGATGCAATTCCTGAGGTATTCTCCCAGAAAATCAGCTGACTGGATTTACGTCAATATCAATCATCCACCAAAATAACTCTTTTTAATTCAATTAGTAATAAACCCAAATCACCGAGTATTTGACAGGAAAAGGGTTCATCTTAATTGATACGTACATTCTACTGCCTCTTCGGTCCTAACCATTTCCCTTTTTTCTGTTTCACGTGCAAGCACGTGCAAGTAATATTTTTGTTTGTACTTATTTTACTTCTATACATTCGAGCACTGGGACGGGGCAGTCTAGCTTACCTCCCCCGCATTACAAAGAGGTAAAAAAGTATAATAAAAAAATCAACTAATTTACCATTTGGTCTAAAAATACTCATTTTGTGCACTATTTATGAATTAATATTTAATAATAATAATATATGGTATTTATATTGCGCACATATCCACCTTGTTAGGTGCTCAGGGCGCTCCTATATTACCCGGTTAAGCTATGCGTTCATAGCGCACACAGCTTTTCAATTCAATTCAATTCAAGGAATTACTTCCTACCGGTACCCATTTACCGCACCTGGGTTGAGTGCAGCACACTGTGGATCAGTTTCTTGCTGAAGGAAATTACGCCATGGCTGGGATTCGAACCCACGACCCTCTGTTTCAAAGTCCGAAGACTAATCCACTGGGCCACAACGCTCCATTCGTTAGGTAATTAAATATCAAAATGAAAATAGTTACAAAGTGGAGATTAAACCATCACTTGGCGTTAGACTGAATGCCTGTTAGTATTAGACCAAGTAAAGGTATGACCAAACTGTTAGTAGATCAAAATTGACAGAAGATCAGATCAAGTGGTTCTAGCTCATGGTGTTTGCTGAATCGAGAATTAGATTCTCTGCTAGTAGAAAAAGCCGAGAAGAAGCTAGTGTACAGAAATAATGTTACAACTTCTTGTCGTATTAAAGCGAAGTTGGGAGGGAGGGAGGGGGGGGGGCTATACCAGCCCTAGGCAACGTTTCGGCTAACTTTCACATAGTATGCACCCCGGGTATGCACTCTCATCTGTCTGTAAAGTGATCAATAGAAAATCTCGGGATGCTATTTATAGCATTCCCCTAGGATGAACCCAAGCTTGTATTAAAAACCAACATCAAAATGAATGCATCCTGTTAAAATAGCATGGGAAATCAACAACATCCACTTTCTTGCTTCACTCCAAAATACAAAGTAAACATTTTTTTCTTATGAACTACAGTCTTGTTTGTTCGAAAAATATTGCCATGCCTACTTTTCACCTTTTCAAATAATGAATCTTTCATATCACAATTTTTTCTTCTTCTTTTACATTACCCATTTTCTTTACCTCTATCAATCTTAATTATAAATCTGATCTTTTCTTCGTTTTAAATATTTCGATATTTTCCGATTTTCGAGGCGATCTCAAACACTACAATCAAAACTCTTTTGATTGCAGTGTTTATTTTTCGTTTTATCTCTGCTCTTGATATGAAAGATCATAACATCTCAACTCAGAAGATTAAGTTTGAAGGTATGCAAAGGTGATAAACTATTGTCAAAATGAGCGCCATCATGCGGTCAAAATCAGTGAAAATAATCGCGGTTCCCATCATCTCTATCAACTCTTCATCACAATGCAAACCTCAAATAAGTAATAACCTAACTAAGTAATGTTTTGCATATCGCAAAATCTGTTGTCATGGTTGTTGTCATATCTTTACATCATCGTCTCAGCGATTGTGTATGCCTGCGTACATATGATCTCTAAAAATGAAAGGATGGAAAGGGAACAAGCACCCTTTAAAAGGACCGAGGATTGACAACGTTTTGAATAAGGAAGGAAAACACCGTCACTGTTCGGCCCTTTTCCACCCTTTTCCTCTTTTGCGTTTTTGAAATGTGTTATTTTTGCCAGGTGTATTGACCCTTAAATTGAGTGGTTAATGATTTGATTAAAACCGACGATATATTGAGATAGACCCAAATCCTTTGCAGACACTTTCGCGGTAATTCGGGCAAAGCCACTGCCTGAAACGACGAATTAAATAAATTTATCCTGAGATATTAAGTTCCAGCACAAAAATATCCAATGTTCAAATATTTTCATCACAAAATCTATCCTTAATTTCTTTTTGATACTTTTCTAATGTGCCCCGAACGATAATAGAGTCGCGTGATCCCGCTCTTTTTTGTTAGGCCTCGTCCTCCTCCCTTTCCCTTCTCCAGCATCTCTATATAGGCCATGACGAAGAATTCACTATTACAGATACGGTCTGATGTGAACGGTTCAGTGTAGCTTGTATTATGACCAGACACTCAAAATATATTCTAATCACAGCTGATACCAGGGGGTTAAGAGGATTTCCATGCTACTACTACACCCGATGAGAATCGTAACCGGCCAGGCACCCCTGGGCATCGAAACGCCACTAATAATACCCACTCAAATAGTGCATACTAGAGGACAATTAGCCCCTGTAGGAAAATACCCCATGATGATTACCCCCACCTACAACATCCTCCAACCCCCCCCCCCCAATCTAATGTACCCACTAACATGACAGTGTATTTCAGCGTCCACTCACAGACGTTTTATGCAACGCTCAAAGTCTATTGAAAATGCCCGTCAAATCACAATGGACAGATTAGAGGTCATTGTCGAAAAATGGGGGGTCTGGTGGGTGTTTCATAAAGCTGTTCGTAAGATAAGAACGACTTTAAGAACGACTGGTGATCCTTTCTTTTGGTAAATGGTATACACCATAGGCGATGGTTTAGCGCGTAATAAAGGATCACCAGTCGTTCTTAAAGTCACTCTTAACTTACGAACAGCTTTATGAAACGGCCCCCTGGACAGCATTAAGATTCGCACCTGACCCTCTGCTCCCCCCCCCCCAAAAAAGTAAATATTCATGTCGTTTGCCCAGAGTCCAGGACAACACTGCTGTTTTGATTCACAGATTTTCAACAGTGGTTGCCCTGTTATGAAGATCTTGTAATAAACAGATTCTCTACACAGCAAAAACTGTGGTGTTAACCGGTGTACATAGAGGACCACACCAGTTATATTTTACACCGGTGCTAAATTGGTGGTGTTAGTTTTACACCTATAGGTGTTATTACAACACCTATGGTTGTTACATTTACACTCTTTGGTGTTATGTTCAATCTCTAGGGTGTTATTTTTTACACCTCAGGGTGTGGTCCTGTATTAACACCAATTGGTGTAAGTTTTAACAACACAGTTTTTACAGTGTGCGTTATAATAGGTAGCGTCTGAAAAGTTATTGTTAAAATTCACTAGTCTCTATCGAAGAAACCGACCCGTCCTTTATTATGACATCTACACCCGATGATGATTACTCCATCTTATGTAGGACAGCCACCTTCCAGGATATCTCCCGGACAATACCCCAAGTAGTTACGACACCCACCCTCTCTATCCAAGTTCACCCTGACAACTAGTGCAAGCGCCTTGCAGGATAAAATAAAGTATCCATCTCGCAAGATTTCTCAGACAGTTAGACCATGGACCTATGAAGAGATGGACATTCATCGCTTAGATAATGAATTCACTAGCAGGTGACTGTAATTGTCATCTGAATAACACTCTCTTCATACTTGTCTACTTTAGCCCTGTGTTGTTCAGGTCCTTACATGCGTCCGGATCGAATAATTTTAATCGTCTGCTTCTCAGGTTTGCTGCTCCAAATATAAAGCATGTTGATTGAAAGGCACATGCTAAAACAGGGTATCAGCCAACAAAACAAAGACCAGGGAAACTGATCCGTCTTTAAGTGATCAGATACGTCTTGGTTGTCATGGTAATTGCTATTGTCACACCTGTATGTTTTCATTAAAATACACATAACCGGGCGACGGTAACTATCAAAGAAATGTTCTCGTTAATCGTCCATTTCTTCATAGGTCCATGGTTAGATATATAACCACTAGGACAACCACCTCAGTTTTCCCCTAGAAAGCTACCTTTAACAACTCAACAACTAATTATATCAATGGTTTGATAATTAAAATGATTTAAATGATGATCTAACCCAGATAAGCAGAGGGGTTAATTATCCTGTAGGAGTGCTTGCCTGGGATATACTTTTACAGGGGCAAACGTACTTGTTCCAGAATGTTGAATCAGTTGTATTATGTCATGAAGCTATAGCTCCATGGGGTAATTAGCTGGAGTAACTATCCTAGGTTCTTTTAATGGTGGTGTTATCGGAGAGTGGGTGTTAAGATATTCTTTTCAATGTGATCAGAAGTGGCAACCATTGTTCTATTTTTTTAAAGGACAAGTCCACCCCAACAAAAACTTGATTTGAATAAAAAGAGAAGAATTCAACAAGCATAACACTGAAAATTTCATCAAAATCGGATGTAAAATAAGAAAGTTATGGCATTTTAAAGTTTCGCTTATTTTCAACAAAATAGTTATATGAACGAGCCAGTTACATCCAAATGAGAGAGTTGATGACATCACTCACTCACTATTTCTTTTGTATTTTATTATATGAAATATGAAATATTGTTATTTTCTCGTCATTGTCATGTGAAATGAAGTTTCATTCCTCCCTGAACACATGGAATTCCATTATTTTAACATTTTATGCTTCAGGCAAGGAGGTCCTAATCGTCATATTCGTAAAAATTGAAATATTGTATAATTCAAACAATAAAAAACAAAAGAAATAGTGAGTGAGTGAGTGACATCATCGACTCTCTCATTTGGATGTAACTGGCTCGTTCATATAACTATTTTGTTGAAAATAAGCGAAACTTTGAAATGTCATAACTTTCTTATTTTACATCCGATTTTGATGAAATTTTCAGCATTGTGCTTGTCTGATTTTTATCTATTGATTCAAATAAACATTTTTCTGAGGTGGACTTGACCTTTGAATATATTATGCGGAATACGGTCTAATTTGTGATTTTTATCTATGCTTTTATTTTGAAGTTGAATATGAAAATAAATGAAAGGAACTCTTTGCCGCATGGAACCAGGGTATTCCCATGGATCTGGCCACGGAGGATTAGAATGGTGCTGTGACAATGCCCAGCATGCACCTCCAGTAACACTAGAATAATCCTCCGTGGACAGGGCCTATGTTATTCCAATGGGTGAGATGAGACGACCTAATTATGATGTCACTTATCAATTGAATGTTAGGTGTAATAATAATACCCCCCGTGGTGTCTACCCTGGATATGAAATGTAGAATGTTTAAGGCTACATATTTTACACAATTGGTTTGAGACATGAATTATTGTGAACGGTTCAATCAGTGGCGTACCAAGGATTTTCCAAAGGGGGGGGGGGGATTCGTCCGTCAAAAAAATTACAAGCAAAACAAAAAAGGATCTTCAACCACAAATAAAGGATTTCGTACCAGAAATTAACTGACAAGCAAAAAAAAAAAGGTCTTCAAGTTCAAAGGAGCGGGCCACTTGTGGCTCGTCAGGGATCAGTTGTGACTCGTCAGGGGGGGGGGGGCAGTCTGCCTCCTCTGTCGATAGGTACGCTAATGGGTTCAATGAAGCTGTACCATGACTAGACAATCTTAAGTAACACCACGGATGATATCTTGAGACATACCTGGATGTGAACGGGTCGATGAGTCATCGTCCTGAAGGAGTTCCCCTTCCTATCGATCTATTTATAGAATGATGATGAGAGGAATGTAGCCCATTGAGAGACTTTCAATCGATGCTCTATCGTTCACTGAATCATTCATGTCATGAAGCGTTTATCAATACAATACAGAAATAAACCATGTGCAGAATTTTAATTCGGTTCCATTTTGGGTCGTAATGAATAATAGGCATTCAGATACAGATTTCTTCAGTCTACTATCTCTCGATTCTTTTTTATATGATAATCAAAATTAATTTCCGCTTCAAAGATTCGTAATATTTCGTCTGTCTTTTTCAAAATAGAAGATAATTTGCATCACTATTTAACTTGATTGTCGATCAAAAAAAGGGAGGGGCGCACAAAAGTAGCAATATAAAAATTGTGAATCGAATGTTAATATAAGGGTTGAGGTTTAAAGGTAATGTTTAGCTATATAAAAAAAATGAAAGGGTATGGAAACGAAGTATTGTCATCAAGTCGTGTAAGACTTGAAAATGATCTATATAAATTATTATCATAACTTAAAAAATATATGGTGTAAAATCAAGCTTTATTTGCCAGTGATAGACACTGTAATTTTTATGATTATAATTTCCGATATTGTTAAAGTGTGTTTCACCACGATTACCATGATAGCATGATAAGTATTTCGCAGGGGTTGAAAATATTTCAATAATTAAACAATTTTGTCAGTATGATACTATGATTACATTATTACATAAAATATTGAACAAGAAGTATAATAGATAATATCAGCTCATCCTTTTTTTAAAATAAATACTGTCGGTTATGAGAAAGCCTGCCCAAATCAATAAAACAAACTTGTCCATTGATTGAAAAAGTTGATGAGTAAATAAGCTCCTCAAAAGTTTGGAAATTTGACTTTGATCGATTATCCCTCCTCCGTTGTGGTAAATATTAATGTGTGATTGATACCAATGAAAAGATAATTTAATTTTCTTTAAAATGATACCCTAAATGATATGATTATGGTTCACATGGAGGTGCAGTGTCTTGAAATGTGGGGCAAGGTCAAAATTCAAAACTTGCAAAATGACACAATATTGAAAGTCAATGTTCATTTTTCCGTGGTGATGAGCGAGTTTCTCAGCGGTTCTTTTGCTTTCATGCATCTTAACATCAACATTAACATGGAATCAAACACACCTCTGCACAAGCAAACTCATAATAAACAAACAAGCAAACATGCATGGGTATTTCAAACCACGACTCAAAGCATGTTATCTCACAGAACCATCACTACATAAACCACTACAAAACGTCAGAAATGAAGAAGCAGAGGCTTGATTTGAATGGATTTTCATCTCTATTGACCAGACGTAGACAATTAAGAATCATGTTCTTTTTTGACCCTTCATGACTATTTCTGCTCGTTTTGCAGCTTTTCAATTCAGACCTCATCCAACACTATTGAATCTTGCTCTTTTCGTGATGGCATGATCATAACAAGCATGGTATCATTTAAAGCTAATTAAATGATCTTTCGAATGTTAACAGATATGCATTGTGTAAAATTGGGAGTTGGAAGAAATTACTAGTTATGGCCAAACTCAGATTTCCAAACTTTTTTGAGGGGGTTATAAACCCTTTTTGATAAGAAATGATGGCCTTTTTCTATCTCTCTCCATGAATTCATCCATCCATCGATCCACCCATCCCTCCCTCCATCCATTATCTATCTATCTATCTATCAATCTATTTTTTTCAAACAGTTATAAGGAAATTATTATGAGTATAAAGTAAATGTAATATATTTTCAGTACATAGTATATTGAAGAAATTTAAGATAAAAGTCTAGAGATGTGTAATTAATTCTTAATAATCAAAATGCCAACCAATTTGCTCTCCCAGTTGCTCTCACGTTATTACATTTAATATATAGATATATTATTTATATCTATATTTTATAGTTGTTTGTATGTATAAAATATTTATATCCAAAAGAGCTGTTGCTGCGCTAGCGGCACTCTCTGGACGGGGTGTGTGCTCAATAAGTTATCACTATTATTATTTCTATTATTATTATTATCATTATTTTTATTATCATCATCATCACCATTATTATCATTATTGTTATTATTATTATCATCATCATCATTATTATTATGTTTCTCCCTTTCCCTTCCCCTCCTCATATTCTTCCTAATTATCGTCCTGTTGTTTTGCTATTTTCTCCCTTATCTGTTCTGGAGGGAGAAAGGGTATCTCAGGCTTCTTCAGCTTTCGTGTTGGCATCCTCAAGAAGACGCGATAGCTTCTATCATCTCTATTTTCCTCTCTCTCTCACCCTCCCCAACTCCTCTTCCTCTTGTACCATCTATATCCTCCCCCTCCCTCCCCAACCCTCTCAACAATACTTTCTCTCTCTCTCCTTTCCATCTCTCCTTTCAAAAAAAAAATCTATGTGCTTATGCCGGAGACTCTGTTTCTAAAATCTCATAATCCCTTTACGTCCATATACGTCACATACAACGTCCGCTATCTCGATCCATTATTCAAGGAGGGAGCAATCCGCAACTCTCTATTTTTAAAGTCACAATCAGTTCTTCATTTTAAGGGGAAATGTTTTATTCCAGCTACGGAAATACTGTCACCATTCTCAAAGTTTCATCGATTTCACTGATCAAAATGGAAAAAAAACCTTCAATATTTAGTTTCAAGTAAATTAATATATTAATCACCGCGATAACATTTCCTAAATAACTTTTTTCTCAATTCATCAAGCTCAGTTAGGTTTCCAAAAAATATATTTTTGGTTAAATCAAATAATTTGCTAATACCTGAAAGAGATTTTGATCACAACAATTACACAGTAATAATGATATGTCCCGTATAGTGTCCATTTATATAGCGCAGTTACTATGTGCATATACTGCGCTTTGATACTTGATATTATTAGTACCCCGGCTGTAGCTGATTATGAGCTGAGATAATTAATAGTTGCTAAAGCGTTCAAAGAATAAACCCTACCTGGTACCCATTCACCTCACCTGGGTCGAGTGCAGCACAATGTGGATAAATTTCTTGCCGAAGGAAATTGCGCCATGGCTGGGATTCGAATCCACGACCCTCTGTTTCAAAGTCCGGGGACTACTCCACTGGGCCACAACGCGCCAATGCAATATCAGTATTGTGTAGGCCTACATAATTTCAAATTATTACAGAATACATACACAATCAAGTTTCTAGTATTATAGGCCTACTGAAATCAAGTCGAAAATTAGACATACGATCTTCATCTAAGGTGTGAGTATATGCGTGTGTGTGTGTGCGGGGGGGGGGGGTTACGCGTATTCAAGCGAATTGCATCTCGTTTATTTTGAAGCATCTGTATAGCGGAAATAACACCCAAGAAAATAAACTTTGTAGATTATAATAAGCAGTAAAAAAAAAATAGCGAAGAAGTGAGTGGTGAAGTATAGAAATGTTCTTTTGTATCATATTCCGTTTCCATCATACACCGGTCATTTAGGCGCTCTCGAGAACTAACACCGACTACGTCATATATTGACGTCTGAAATACATTACCATATATAATGAACCAACGCACGTGTGAAAAAAGGTCGTCGATGCTATTCCTCCTTCCGTTGTCACATTTTTATCTTCACATCTCTCTCTCCCCCTCTCTCTCTCAGCATTACTCTGTCCGTCTGTCTCTCTCTCTCCCTCTCTCTCTTTTAAACTCTCTCTCTAACCCTCCATCTCACGCACTCTTTCCCTCCATATTTCTTTCTCGTCTACCTCGTCATTTTTGTATCACCAATTTATCTAGTAAATTCAACAGGCGAGAAATTGGGAAACATTTAACTATTCGCATAATATGGCCTACCCACGACAACCGACCAAAAGTGCCCTAGATAGGCCTATTCTCCTGCCTCCAATAGTTTCATCAACGATATACACAACATAGAAAAAAACCTTTCTCTCTTTATTAAATCTCCCTTTCTCAACTATTCTATATAGCAATTTTCTGGTATCTATTCCCTTAATTCTTATTCTATGATAATAATCCTCAAAGGACTCTATCGCCTAAAAATAAGAAGCTCCATGTTCATACAACACTTCTTTTTAATGAGCGAGCTTTCTCCCTCATTTAAAAATACTCAATAGCCCAACTTGAAAATGCTCGAACAGACGCTCTCTCACTCTCTTTACTTCTCTCTCTATATACTTTTCTCGCTATGCACACACACACACCCTCACACGCACACCCTTACACTCACCTACCCACGCACACACGTGCAATTACGTCTCTTCTCAACCTTCAAATCAACATCCTCTGTTATATTACGGATGTCTTGATTCTCAAAATATATACCAAACACATTTCCAACCTCGTTCTCACATGCTATCCTGCACATGAACACACACACACACACCCCACCCACACAATTCCCCCAAGCCCACATCAACCACATCCTTCAGGCTCACGCACTTTAACACACCCACACGCACATCCTTCCTAACACACAGGCACCCTCGCCCACACACTCACTCATACACGCAAATATCCAAACACGTATAAAAATCACACACACAAACACACGCCCACCCACACACTCACATAATATTCAAACATATACACCATCCCCTTAAAAACGCAACATCCATTAAGATTAGTATTTCAGTTCTACACTGATTCCCCAGACAAGAAAATAAGAACGTGGAGTGGTTTGGTATGCTCTGAAAGAATATTTAATATAAACTTACAAATTTGATCATAATATAATCATGGCTGAATGGGTAGATACACCATCCAATCCTTGAAAAATAAGTACATGTTGTATTGCACAGTCCGTAACAAACAAGAATTCACCTTTGATGCCTGTTCACACCATTTAAAACCCAACACCAAATAGTCTGTTTCGATCGCATCAAATTAATATTTCTGCCAAAATTCTTGGTACAAGGTCAGAAGTCATATCCATTTGAAGAAGCTCATTACGTGTATCTTTATATAAAAAAATCTTGTTGTTATTAGTACTATATTATGCAATTTGAATTTAATTAGATCTTTTATTTTTAGAAGTATGGTGGATCTGACTGATAATAGTGAGATGTTTAGTCAGGAATGGGATTTTAGTGAACGTAGATGGCGACAATTAACAACAAGGTGAGATTCAAGGCAAAATATGCACGTTCCTTCTTAGAAAGAAAAATATATAATATATATATATCATCAATTTCACACAAAATTTACACAGATATCATAAATAATTGTAATTCTTCAGTAATTAAAGCCTTAGACCCAGAACCATTCCTTACGAAAGGACTGTACATAGACTTTTAAGTCAGTCAATGTTTAAAAGTTAAAACAAGCGAAAAAAATATATATGTACAAATTGCGTAAGAAAATATATCCCATTGGACTAAAAATGTCACGGGGATCAAAATGATACAATTTTTTGTGAATCGATTTTCAAGTACGTCAATGAACTGCACATGGCGACACACACGACAGCCATGTAATCAATTACAACATAATTTGCATATCACACAAGCTACACATAGAATACCATTGGTAATTGAGATACACAATCCACAATATGTGTGTTTGTGCACTGTGTGTATTTTGCTATACATCTATAAAGAGCAGGGCGGTCGGCTCAAGTGCACTGTCGCCTTTGCTTACTGTCACGTGATAAAAGATTGACCAATAAGAAACTGTACAATTCTCGTGTTGTCGATCAAGAGTACAAAATTACTAATTTCAATACTTGATGATTTATGCATGTATAATGTATGAGGTACAGCTGACGCTTACCTAGAGTAAATTGAATAAGTATGATAGATGTCAATCGTATGTACAAAATATGCCAACGGCGGTATAGGGTATGTCAAGAAAAAGAGATAAAATATGACATATCCTGCACCTTCTCAATTGCAGTGACATAAATTCTACATTTATGAAGTGAGACAAGAATTAAAGCTGTTAGGCCGTATCGAGAGATATTTTTATATATACAATGATGAGAATAATTTAAAGAGGAGAGGAAAGAGCAAAGATAAAGAAAAAGTGAGAGAGAATAGTGAGGATTGGGATATGGCATCATATAAGATAATCACAAACCACATAACAATACGCAGTACTCAAAGCCATTCATTTCATGTCTATCAGTAAAAAATTTGAGGATTACCGGCCTCCTTTGTAATATCAAAATAGTATGCGCTATATAGTATAGAATAGTAAAATCGTGTAAATAGTATTTGAATTCTTAAACAACAGTAACAATTCATGAAAAAATAGTTCGGCTATGAAGCTGCGGAGTACAACCATAAAACGCGTTGCACTTTTGCAATTCAAAAAACGGAAGTACTTCTTGAGTTTTTTTTCTTTAAACACAGCACGTTCAAAGTGCAAATGAGGCTATATTTCAGCGATATGAAAACGGTCGCATGGATGATGTTGAGAGCCCAGTGATGTTGAGCTAGTTGGCCACAATCAATGAGGGTTGTTGATTATACTGATCAGCTGGGCTTGAAGTGGGTAAACCCCATCCTTCGGGTAAGAACCAACTCTCGGGACTGATTGCCGTTGGAGAAGAGTGTGTAGTCTGGATACCAGCTCCAGGAGTACCACTAGCATCACTCCAGGGTGTTGCGTACTGTTGCTGCATCGATGGAACAAACTCTCGAGCATTCGGTGATAGCTGCTGAGGAGAACGTTGACTACTGCGGTAGTTCTTCATGGCTGATCGCTGTTTCATGTAGTTTGCAAACTCTGTCGGAGAAAGCTGCTGGAAGTTGACTCGTTTGCCCGAATTCTTGGGTTTGGTAGAGCCGAATTTGGTCTGAGCAAATGAGGCTGCAGTAAAGGTGAGCGCGTTTGGTCGGACGAGAGAGGTTGAACCACTTGTAGAGGTGGAACTACTGGACGATCTGCCACCAGGACTACCCGGGGCCACAGGACTCGTAGTTCCACTCGTAGACGGGACGGATGGTGCGGCATTGATATGAAATCCTTGTAGGGATGAACCCAATGAGTCTACCAATGAGAAAGGAGCTTCAGGTTCAACACCCTCTTCAACAACTGTCTCCTGCTTGTAGATGACGGTGACTACGCCCTTCTCTGTGATTCGATAACTCACTTCACCAGGATCGATCCACATTGTGAGTTCTTGAGGAAGGTTCTCAACAACTTCATCCACGTCTAGACCACTCTGTAGGATAGCAGCTTCAACGGCAGGATCTACCTTGAGACGATTGATTCGAATACATCTGTACCCTGAGCCTTTATTTGGTTGACCAGGATACCAGTGGCCGCCAAACTTGAGGTAGAGTGCCTTCTCTATTTCCTCAGCCAGGACGTTAACCCTTCTTCGAGGCAGTTTGTTGTATAGGTGACTTCTAAGGAAGTCAACTGCGCACTGGACCTCTGCTTTCATGCTTTGAGTTGATGCCATCTTTCTGTAAAATACAATAAAACAAAATTATCAGTAATGGATGATTAAAAATAAAAATAAATGAATAATTTATGATTGAATATCTTCTACTCCCGGAGGGATAGGGAAAACAAGGAAACGAAAATGAATATGATTATGATGGTACCGGACGTACCATCCATTCCGAAGCCTACATCGTGTCTCTCCCACAAACTCACACACACACACACACCCACACATACACCCATCCATACATAGGCCTATACACACATACAGACATCTAGTAACTTATCCACAGTATAGCAGTAAAATACACACGCACACCCACCCACCGCACATACCATGTTTTCTATTCTATATTAATTAAAATCAAAGTCGTTTCAGAATGCCGTGCTTAGGTGTTATACAGTCTTCTGATTCATTTTTAATCCCTTTGTGTTCAGTTACACGACCGTCTTTTATCGAAAAAAATGAAACAAAATGTACAGCAATTTATGATAAAATATTTTAACAAATGCAGATTTTGCTGTAAAGATATACCAGTATAAGTCAGAACTCCTGTCGAAAGAACAGCTGTTAAGTCCAAACACATCCGGATCTGATTCGAAAATCAATATTTCGGTGCAATTCCCTCCTCCTAAAATCTACCGTATGGAAAAACCCGGCTACCAATTTACGAATTCGTGGTAGCGAAATGTTCAATCGCCATATGTTGCGTTCAAATTGATTCTTTCCTCGCATATATTCATCGGATTGATTTTATTTCTCTTTTGCTATCAAACAAACTAGTTCTGCAAAACTTTACTCTAGATTTGCAGGAAAGAATACACGTGACTATGCATTAACATGTACTTTAATTGTCGTTGAAGTATGGGTTGCATAATCATGAACTTCAGCAATAAGGCTTGTCATTCTTTCTTTCAAATGTTTTTTAGACTGAATGTAACATCAATGCGTTTCACATGGAGAGAGCAAATTACTTTTGCAAAATGGCCTGTACATTGGTCTTAAAAAAGACAATTGTCAAATTTCTCCTTTTTTAAGGATATACAGTTTGGAAACATTATTACCGTAGTTTATATTGGAAGGAAGTGAAAATCTTAAACAACTAGAAAAAGCAGGTTTTATCAAACGCTCATGACAAGCCGCCACGGCGGAAAATCACTTTAACCCAAGCAATACAGCTATGACGTCAGACCATATGGGAAATAGCGTCCGGGGATCAAATAGTGTCTCTCTTCAATTCTCTCTCCCTTGTACTCTCCGACTATTCACAAGCCAGACGGAAAGAGTGTTTCCTATTTGCTCTAGGATGTATAACCTTCAAGCAACACGGTGCTGACTTGACGCAAGTCGTAGCTATTTTGGGTGCATATTTCTCTTGGCGAAATCATTAGATGCGTAACATAATTCACTCCAGGGAGACCCATTTCAACTTGGAATGTGCAAAATGACAATCGACTATCGCAATCCATAATTATCATCATCTACTTCAGCTACTTGAAACCAGTTTCTCTTAAAATCGATGACGTCTCTGTTTTTCTTGAATGTAGTGAATTCTTTCTATTTTCAGCTCCTAAAGGACTACAATATAAACTAAAGATTCACGTTGGTGTAAAAACACAAAAGCATTTTTTTTTAAAGTTTTGTGATGTTTATTAATAATCTGAACTAAACTTATTTTCTCAAATAACTGTTATTGACACATGATGCCTATGATCTTGTAAACACATCTTGCAAATTTATTATGAACTTTGATTAATACGTCCCCAAAACACGGCGAGCTGCTTTTCTTTTAAAAGCGTATATTTCCTTGTACCACAGAATAATAATAATGCAAAAAGTATTGCCAACTCAGTTGGGATGCAGGGGTAACTCTTTGTTTGTTTTTGTTCCATTTGTATGCTCCAGCGGGATTATATTATCTGCTTAATTTGTAATATCTACCTATATCTATATTCTCCCTTTCTTTATTAATTAACATCTTTCCTCGTAATATTTTGGGGTTTTTTTATCACAAGCATTCAAGTTCAGTTTAATCCCGGCTATCAGTCATTTATTTTACTGCTTTTAGTGCCCCCCCCCCCTCTCTCTCTCTCCGACATCCCACATTTGATCTGTCTATACCCACCTTCCTCGGTCATTATCCGACTCCACTCCCCTGCATCTATCCTTCTATCTTTCTCTATCACTCTCTGGCTGCACTAGACCCTGTTCAGTAAACACACTTTCCGGGAAGCCATGTCTATAAGCGGACATCCCGAGTTCCCTCGCACGGCCCTACGACTCACGTCATTAATTCATTAGCATCACTTATCCCCAGACCTTTCTTCCGATCTGAGCGATGCTTTCCGCCACCATTATAGTTTACGCGTTACCCCCTTTCGTACATGCGTCTAACGATGATGGTATGCCTCTCCCAATAGATTGCTCAGCCTTTTAGATAACTATACACTCATACACCGATCCATCATAACTACTGCAATACGGAGCCAATACTTGAATCCTCACGTTTCTCAATTTTTTTTCTCGACTTTTCCACATCGTGACGTCAGAGGCATCATCGGAACAACAAACACGAATAAATATCTTAATGCTATAATCGCCTTTCCCGCGTGTCATCTCGGAATTAAGAAAATAAACATCATTTCCTAATAAAAAATAAATGTAGAAGTATGTACTTCTGTATGAACAAACTACAAATTGCGATATTCACATTACATAATCCAAAATGAATTTTCTGCATTTTGGAAGAAAAAATATAATGTACGCACCAAGCTTGGCATGTAGTGTAATGATTCACTCACATATCGCATTTTTATGGATAATGAAATAATGATCAATAGAAGTTCAATCCCAAGTCGTATTTTACCACATACCACATTCCCACGATAACATACCACATCGATATCAGCTCACTTTAAATCCGCAAAACCATTCATTAAGAATATAACCGTACTCGATTGATTCGACTAGAGACATTTAAGAATGCCAAACACCATTTTAATAACCGAGACCATGTATCCAATCGGTATCTAAAAAACACACAGCATCCTTTGACCAATCATACCACCACGCATCCAACATACCATACATACTTTTCCAAAGTGAAATTAAAACCCCTCCGAAGTAGGCATATCGTATTCTTAAACACCATTTAAGTGAAACATTTCTACTTATCAACCATTAAAGTGAAGCATAAATGCATCAAAGAAATTGATTTTGGAAGAACCTACAAAAACAACCAAAGAAACAAGTCACATACATCAAATATTCTTTAAAAACTATCCAAAAGTATTAATTCAAAAGTGAGGAAAAGAAAATGAATCGATGTTTTTACTATCGTCACGAATGTGTAATGTAAAATTTACCACTTTCCCTTTTACAATGAGACCTTAATAGCAAATCTCTCTCTTGTATCATCTTCAAATAGCAGTATATGATTATAATTAAGATGAACAAAATTTTAATACACAATACAAAAAAAATTATGAAGATAAACGAAAAAAAATCTTTTCACTTTTATCAGCTTGTTAATTTTTACTCACCTTAAATAATAATAAAAGTAGTTTTTATCCAAAAGTAGAAAGCAATACTTTGCAATATATACGTGAACTGTTCCAGACAGATGTTTAATACCGTACCGCGTGCAGATCAAAATACTTTCTCTGTGTATGCATTAGTTTCCCAGTCCTTCTAAACGTGTGCTTGCAAATTGAGATTGAAAAATAACGTGGTTTTGGAGTGGAAGAGTTGATAGTCTGTACGTGTTAGCGGCCCGCGCTTCACAGTCTATACTGTACATCTGCAGTTGACGTCGGTACCTTATATTATTACGCACGCACACTTAACCTACGGGCGCACTGCACCATATCAAAACCCACATACGCACAACAATGCTCCATCCCTCACTTCCCACACAACTGTACGAGGCATGCTCGTTGATGAATGCCCGGAGTTCGTTTTCACCAACAACACATTTTACTCATATTTCCTAATACCCTCACAAATCTCTCTGTAACCTCTTATGAAAGGTTAAAGCATCGTAATGGCAATATCTATTAACCATTCTTGAAGTTATACTAGTAATGTACATATAAAGCCAAATGAATTAATAATCCTACTATATGGAGAGGACATATGCTATCATCTATAATGTCGTATTGCAAGATATAATACATATATTTATGAGTAAGATACAACATGTCAAAGGGATACACACAAAAATATTATCTTGATCACAATGGTAATATTTTTATTAGATAGACCCAATAACGACCTGAAAATGGTAATCGTAGGTTATAACGAAATATTGACTGAATAGATCGAATGTGACTGGTGAAGGAAATGAATAATTTTGTCTGAGAGAATGGGAAGCTGTAATAACCATTGATACATTGTCTGGATGGTTGAAATGATGGAAATGATGAGGTATTTAGCACGTGGCAGGTAGGATGTATAACTATAAATAGTTTAGATTAACTGATCTCAAAGAGAGATAGACATTAACAGCAACCATCGTTCCCATGACTTATCAGTGCATTTAACGGATTGTTGCTATGGAATCCAGTTCGTTATGTGTCTTAACTGCACAAAGCAATTTCGAATATTCTTTATCATAACGATAATGATAGTCATCACCAAACACTTGATTTGATATTCATGTTCTGTCATTATTACGTTGAAATATTCACTATAAAATGCAGAACCACATATTTACTGGTATATAATGGAAGAGTTCAAAACCAAAAAATATATTTCCTGTCAAAATGTTGGGCTACTAGTACAACTAATTTGCTTACCACTACCCTTTTGATTTTCATTCTCTATTTTTATGTGAAGTGAAACAAGACAAGGACAAACAGGTTTGTAATTGTTAAGGCCACAAAAATAAAGGTAAAAGTCGAAAAATTGCATTCACCATTACACCTACAACAAGCCAATCTAAAATACCTATCTTGGACCGATGTCAAGAGCATGAATCAATCATGTCTTTCAATGATGTTTAAAATTTAATTTGCCAAAGCACGAGTTATTCTGCATGGTGGTGTTTTTCAAGCTGATTGCAAGTTACGCATGGCTTTACGAACGCATCACTGTTTTCTTCTTGTTTTGAATATATTCGGGGAAATTTTCTATTAGTGGCTAGCTTCTTAACAATAATGATTTTATCTACAAAGTTCGGATTTCGACTTTGGCGGTTGATACAATTATGATTTAGAATCAGAATCTGCAGTGATGGGTCAATATATATTTTCGTCAATATAATCGTTTAGAAACCTTTTCCTTCCCAGCTCTAAATTTCCATGGATAAAATATTAGTGTTTAGTATGATGCGAACCGATATGGCTAGAAAATATCATTAGTGTTCACCACCATGTCTGATGAATGCCTTTAATATGCCACTTCGCTGTGCAATTTAGCGCATAAACATATCCCGACCACAACATCATTAGAAGTGCTCGATAAAGGAGTTTTGATGTAGACCTACACGCTTTGGATGTTATTTTTTACCAAAAGTTCGGATACACCTTCTGCCTGGGAAACATCTATTTCCATCTCCCCGTCTCTTTTTCTACCAACATCATCAAAGCAGGCTGGAGAGTGGAGGATACGGGGTATCCTTAAATAGAAACCAGAAGCAATCAATATATTTTGACGACTGTTTAATTGCAGACCCCAACGGACACGTTCTAGATTCTCTCATACCGAATGAACTAGGTGGGATACAAACTGATATTTTTAAGAAAGGTGAAGAGCGTGAAAGAGAGAGAGGCAACAAAGTTGTTGATAGAAAAATCAGAGAATGTAGAGAGGGAGAACGCGAGATAAAAAGATAGATGGATAGGTAATGATAAAATTATAAAGAGAGTGAGAATAGGAGGGTGTTTGTGTGTGCTCTGCGTGCATGAGTATGTATAGTAGTGTGAGGGAGAGAGAAAGAGAAGATGTATGCATCCAAGAAAATAGAATGAGATAGATATTACAAACACACACCCTCTCACACACACACACAATGTGATAAACGAAGAGTAAATTACAGAGGCCCGCAAACCCAAACGAAGATACTCATGATGAAGAAGGAGTAAATCTCACGCACATAAAGTATACGCACACTCACAATAAAATAAGTTAAAAAGGAATTAAAACTCTCCCTCACACATACACACACACACTCACAGTCACCCATTGCCAAACACATGCACTCTTAAACAGGATGGGAGCGATAACGAGAACAGTGATTTGACAAAAAGAATGTGAATTTTGCTTTATCACGCACACACACGTGAATTTATATACACTTCACATCCCCCCACACACATTATATATACAGTTGAGGCCAGAAGTTTGCATACACCCAGGAAATTTAAAGAATAGTTTACACTTGCCAAACATCATAAAACTTACTGTATCTTGTAAATTAATATTTGTGCTATCATGACGAATTTGATATCAAACAAAAAAATGAGTATGTCATGCTCCTTCATCACATTGCTTTGTCATCAGGAGCAGAAAATATTTAGGTGTCATTTTTCCCCAAAAAATCTTCATATTTTAGACAAATTAAAAATAAAATCTTGACAAAAGCATTTCATATTTGTGCTAGATACTTCTTAACACAAACATTTCAGATTTCACTTTTTGTTTAGCGGTGACAGATGATGACAGAAAATGTAACATAAATCATCGATTTGACATTTGTATATTTTTATGAAATGATGTTTGAAAATATAATAACAAACAATAGAATACATTTGGCACGAATATTACCTTTTTTCTTCAAAGAACATCCCACCTTAAATACACTTTAATCCTAACAGCATTCCAATCATGTTCATTTTATTTGATACCAAATTTGTCATGGTAGATGGTAGTATTTATATCTCCGAACATATAGTAAATTTTACGATGTTTGGCAAATAGACAAATTTCACTGAATTCCATGGGCTTATGTAAACTTTTGGGAATATATATGTATATATATATATATGTATATATATATATACATATATATATATATATATATATATATATATATATATATATATATATATTTATATATATATATATATATATACATGTGTGTGTGTGTGAGAAAGAGAGAGTGTGTGTTTATCATGTATTAGGTATCTCTTTCAAATAGCTTACAGTAATGTACCGTGCAAGAATAGTGAGCGCCGATAACCTATTATGTCATTGTGTGATTACATTTGCCCCTTTAATATACAGTTTATAAAGGGAAGGTCCAATAAAATATGGAAAATTGGAGAAGAAAATAAATGTAATGCATTACTAGTATAAGACATGATGAAATTTCTTCTATTGAGCATTCCTGTGCAGTATCTATTAGTTTCTGAGTCGTTCTCCTATAATGGAATAAAGATGGTGATAAGATTTTGTGATATCTGCCTATCATTTTTTATCATTAATTTTTCATCTATATATG
This sequence comes from Lytechinus variegatus, assembly GCF_018143015.1. Taxonomy (NCBI): domain Eukaryota; kingdom Metazoa; phylum Echinodermata; class Echinoidea; order Temnopleuroida; family Toxopneustidae; genus Lytechinus; species Lytechinus variegatus. The sequence continues at coordinate 33,324,767 of NC_054749.1, forward strand.
TTTATCTATTTGGTAACGTAGGAAAGCATATTGATATATTTCACATTTTATCATAATATGGGATTCATATCCTGTCAAAAAAATATTTCATTTATCAAAGAATTTGAGGTCTATCGGCGTTCAACTGGTATTTTATGTCGTCATGCAGAGGAGAAAATTAATAAATAATTCGTTACTTTTTCATAAAGTTCTTCTTTGGTATCATCGTCATAAACCCCGCAAGCGTTGATGACAGACCAGTTTAGGAAGTATTAACTATTCTATAAAGAGAAAAGTTGTTTACAAATAATCTCAAATATGCTAATATTTCTAGGAAATCTCAAAATCAATCTTATCCAAAACAAGATGAGTCCTGGAAAACCGGATCCCTAAATCACAATTTCTAAATTACTTTGTTCTTTTAACTCCCGCTTCCAAAGAGCATTTCATCATATTTTATGGACTTACGTAGGAAAGTCCCCGTTCGGTTAACTATTTCCTCTTTCCTGGTTAAATACCAGTCGCTCTCCAATCACAGTCAGGGAAGGCATCCCATAGCATCAGCTATAACCCGATTTGGCCCGCTATCTTCCGTAGGATGACGTCAGCACATTGAGCTGAGTGGTGGAAGGCTTCCCGTACAGGCATTTCGAGTAGGAAGAGAGAAGGAGAGAGGGAGATGGAGAGAGAGAGGGATGACGGGAATGTGTGGTAGAGACGGAGAGGGGATAGAGAACTAGGAGATCGAGGGGTATGAGAGAGGACGATAAAATGTGATAAAAGTAAGAACGTTCATTGGGGAGACAGAATCAGAAAACTGGAGAGGGAAAGAGAAAGAGGGCATTAGAGAAAGCGAGAGGGAGAGAGAGAGAACAGCTATATTTAGATTGCTAGAGTCTGTCAGCCGAAGCTAGGGCCTTCGTGGCAAAACAAGACGGTGGATTTTTTGCCCTCTCTATTCTTTTGGCCGAGCGATTTACGTCAGTAGTAAGTTGTCAAGCAGACATCATCCCTAAATGTAAAGTGAATGGAGCCTTGTCGAAGAGTTTTTCGGTTCGGAAGCGCGCCGAGAGGGGGATGTTTACGTTGTAATAAGTTTATCAAGTGTATAATATTTCATGATGAGTAAAAATTATCTACATTCGAAGAAATATTTGATTATAAAATATTTTATCATAATTTAGCGAAAGAGGTTCTTTTGAGTGTCTCAATTGTAAAATTCAGAGAAAAAGGAGTCCCTGAGAATAAACATCAATATTTCTTCTTTTCCCAATTTTTCGTAAACAAGCAGAATATGCTTAAAATTCAACTACACAACTGCTGAACAATATAATCAACCAATTGCGTACAAAATGAATAATCAATATTGCACAAACAACCTGCATGAAATTTACAAAAAAAAAACATATTTGAGCTAACAATTTGAGCTTTCCTGTTACGAATCTTCTAATTTGTTTCAAAATATAAAATCATCAGAATTCAGGCTATTTCAGTTCTATTCAATACGAGATATCTTACTTTGACATTCTTTAAAAAAAGTGGCAGATGGATATCACTATTTTGAGGACAATGTTGATTGTGACGTCATGTTCTCATCTCCATTACGCTGTGCCCACTAAAGCAAAACAGTCTTTCATAATGACAGGTTACCTTGAAAATATCGTGCATCTTCATGGATGATCTAAGTAGCTCTTAAAATAATTGTCAGTAAAAAAGCGTGATACTGTTTTTAGGCATGTTGAGATATATAATTATCCCTTAAAGGTTCAAATTATTGCTTAAATAGAGAGTTGTCTTTTTCTGAGACGGTGAAACGCCTTTCCTTGTTTTTATCCCATTTTTGTTGCCATGAATATATAAAATCATATCTTTAAAGAAAACAGAGCATATCTCTCAAAAATAGCAAAGTCGCACTCTTCGTCAGTGTCCATACGTATATGTTGTGACAATAATAATAATAATAATTACAATGATAAGAATGTATATATTCATATATATATATATATATATATATATATATATATATATATATAGTAACAAAATATGCTGGAGATAAATGGTAATGCTTTCAAAGCCAATATAGTTTTTATTTCCTCGAATTTTCGACGGAGGTCCGTCGAAAATTCGAGGAAATAAAAACTATATTGGTTATTATTGGGCATTACCATTTATCTCCAGCATATTTTGTTACTATAGTATTAGAGAAGCCAATACGTGAAACTTTAAGATGTATATACATATATATATATATATATATATATATATATATAAACACACATTACTGACTGAGGGAGCAAATTAGTGAGTGAAATCAAGAACAATAACCAATAACACACTCCATCCTACCCAAATAGGCCTACTCATACAGGAGGAATAAGTTATGTTGAGAATCCATATGAACATGAGTCTTGATTAAAGAGACTTTTATGCTTGAATATGAGAAAATATTGTTTAATGGTACAGGAAAAGAAAATGAACCAACAACATAGATTTGGAGCTGTCATGGGACAGGTCTGAGATATAGGTTATCTGATGGACAACAATTCAAGAGCATCGGATAGTAAGGAGAATAATCGTTTACGAAAGAAAAGTAACAAATTTATTGATGTTGAGTTATTCAATCTATATTTTATTCTCTTTTTGGTGGCAGCACTGTCTCAGACCTGTTTCATTTTGAGCCGTCCCCACACTTTTCGATTAATATTTGTTTTTGCCATGTATATTTATGTGTTTTTCAATATGAATGAATTTAATTTCAATTGAAATCGAAAATGCATTTGGGCGAATGAAGAGTTTATCATGATTTGCTTTTAGCATTTTACGATACGTACATTTAGGTTCAATTTCATCAGTTGAAGTCTTTCAATAATTATGTTGAACAATTTAACAGGAAAAATAACAAGTTTTGTCATTGTGTTTTTTTTTGCTATAGTTATGTATGTCTGACATCGCAACGAACGAAATATGTTTTAAATCTGTGTATTAATCATTTTTATCAGTGTTTTAATTATTGTAAAGAGAATACCTTGTCGCTAATACACTACATTCGTATATCATTAGAATATCATTAAATATCAGAAATATGATTTAAGCGCATAATAACCTATACCTGAGGACCGATCAGTTCATATAACACAGGATAAATTCAAATGATGGACACGAAAGCATTAACAAGAGGAGAATGGATTGTGACCAAGAACGACTTCCGAGTAATTGATCGGTGTTTGACAGTTTTGGCGAGACAATTAAGCAATGCCAATGCGATGGAGGTAAGGGTTAAGGCACGAGAGGAAACGAACATGGATGATAGCTGCCTTAAACAAGAACCTACGTCAGCAAAACCTATGAGGCTGCTGTCGTAGTAAGAATGCAGCAATCCTATTGGTTGATGGCGTCGCGACGTGTACTACGTACTACTTTCTGTTTGCATGCGCTGGCATCTCCAAGCATAAATTACTTCGCGCATATATATATATATATATATATATATATATATGTATATATATATATATATAAAGATATATTCAAAAAAATTCTGTACTGGAAGAGGATGGTTTATTGACGATTCAGGCATTATTAGTGTCGCTGAAAATAGGTTGTCCCGAGTCTAAAAGCAAGATATCTCGCCCTCTGACGCAAACGTCTTCCCGGTCGCAACAAAACAACCCAATTCAATGGTTTGGAATATCATCATATTATCTTCTTGCTGGTATTTTGAGATTGCCACGCGTTTTGTTCCAAATCGGATGTTTTTGACCGACTTGCAAAAGTGGAGAGACACGACGAGACGGGGGAGAGAGAGCACGAGAGAAGGGGAGGGGGCAAAAACAACCGGTCACTTACATTCTGTTCTTTAATTGGAAAGTCAAGAATATGCCCCCGTGAACCCCAATTCCTTCCTCTTTACCTTTTTATCAAAATTTATTTTTAGACCTTTCCATATGCCTCTTTTCTCTCTTCTTTATTCCTCTTTAAACAAAAACAGATCCTGACAGGTTAAAAAAAGGTTGGATATGATCTCTGATGCTAGGCCTGTGGCGAATTGAAGTTTTCAAACAAACACCCTTTTCCTAAAATTCAAAAATACACCCACTCCTACATTCGTATTACTAATTTAGAAAGTGAAAACAACAATATTGTGTTATATAGTTTGGCCGAGCCCTAAGGCTAGTACACTCCCCCGTGTGATAGTCTTTTCTATCTTATAAATAAGTGCTTTCTCAAAGATGAAACGTTAGGAAAACGCAAGAGAGAAAAGAAATACGACATGCACACCTTTATAATAAATCATTTGAAAACGGAGAAGTGAATGCTATTTATAGGAAAAGATTATGACCAAAATTGAATGAAAATAGACAATGTTATTTCAATTCTATTATTCAATGTTTGATTAAAGGTGAATATATACATATTGTATATACTCCTGAAGAAGACAGAGGACCGTCGAAAATTCGAGTAAAGAATAAAAACTTTATTGGCAATGAAAGCATTATCTTCAGCATATTTTATGTGCATATGTATGTATAGACACAAACACACACACACCCTCACCCACCCACACACACCTACCTACACAAACACACACACACACACACACACACACACATATATATATATATATATATATATATATATATATATATATATATATATATATATATATTGTATATTGTGTTCATATCTACCGTAGATGACAAGAGTCTTTTTCTTTCTTTTCTTTTAACCTTCCAAATTTAATCTCGTATATATTCTCTGATATGACTTGAAGGAAACACATGGTAATAATATTACCTCCACATGTTTGTTGTCAGGCCTTAACCTGTAATTCCCTTTATTCCCGTTATTTAATAAAACTGTTGGTTTGGCAATACAATGGACGCTATATTGATAAAACAATTATACATTGCTGACGTCAGTTGTTGAATCACAGCGATATTACAGTTTCTACCTTTGACCTATAATAATGACCTACTTTTTGGTGGATAGTTTCCTCTATACCACGCCGTCCTTTGTTTATATCACGATTGGGGTTTTGAAAGAAAATATATCGACCGCTGGTCCGGAGTAAGCCATTCCAGTTGGTTGCGAACTTCTATACATGTGACATAGTAATGTGATTTAGACATCATTACAAATCGAGTTCGATGAGAATCTGCACGTTTTCATGAATCAAATTGTCATCAAACCTTATTGGCATTTGGTAGAACATTATTGTCCCAAATACACCGATATAACAACTACACAGCAAAAACTGTGGTGTTAACCGGTGCACATAGAGGACCACACCTGTTATTTTACACCGGTGTTAAATTGGGGGTGTTAGTTTTACACCTATAGGTGTTATTACAACACCTATGGTTGTTAAATTTACACTCTTTGGTGTTATGTTCAATCTCTAGGGTGTTATTTTAACACCTCAGGGTGTGGTCCTCTATTAACACCAGTTGGTGTCAGTTTTAACACCACAGTTTTTACAGCGTAGATTTGAAATATAATTGCGTGTTCCATTTAGGTCAATAAGACGGAATATATTTTTTCTCAATAGACCTTGTCCGATTCGGTATACATACTATTTAATTGTACCTTGACATTAAATGCACCGAGTCAGTGCACAAAGATAAATTGAACATTGTGAATCAATACCTAAATTTATCAAGTCATTCTGAAAGTAAGTCATCTTTTGTAAAACTATCACAGTTCAAAAATGTACATTATTTTAGCAACGATTAAAAAGTTAATGTCATTGAAAAGTCAATCCACGATAAATGATTTATCTTTTTTATTACCTGTAAACCAGTAAATTGTAAAACTAATAGATACTAATATCTTTGTCAGTGGATTTCTTGTTAAAACAAATATTCAGAAATCTGGAGACGAGTACAAAATTCAGATAATGGACAATTTTTGTACTGGATTTAAGTGAATGCATAAGTTGGAATAACATTGATGCAGTATTTCAGGTGTATAAAACCTCGCCAGGAAGCGTTTAGTGGGATACTATTTTCAAATTTTCACTTGAAAACAGTGCCTGCTGATGTAACCAAACAGTGTAAGGCATCATTCTTTTCGCTTACACTTTGCTCTGTGAATTTTGACAGAATTTTCCGACCTTTCCATGAGTTTAAACAGGACTTCCGGATAATATTATTTTCTACTTGTAAAATGAGGAAAGCTTGTTTGTTTCCTATACAGCTAACTATATCCCTTTCCTGTTAGCCCTGCTATTGCTCATTTGCCACTGAATAAGAATTTGCGTCATACGTGCGGGGTAGCTACAAATGGGAGAAAATCGCCACTTGTCTCAGCTTTCTCGTTCTTCCAGAGGGAGGCGTAGCTAAAAGCACGGAGATTACTTGTGACGTAGATGTAGGAGTTTCCATGGCAACGCAGATAATACGCCAAGCCTCGTGTGAATGTAATTACAATTCTATTATACTAGATACCCAGGCACGGAGACCAACGAATGGCATCTATCTGTACACGTGGTTCACGTTCCTTCACGCGCAAACATCATCTCTTCTCAAGTGCCTTTTCCTTGAACAGTCTGTCCCCCTCTCTCCCTATAACCATGATAACCCCCTCTCTCAAAATATCTGTTTATCTCTTTCTTGTCTCTGAATTTGTGTTTCTCCCTCTGACACATACACACACCCGTACATCCCCGAACGCACACCCATCCGACAAACTCGCCCACAACCGGATCAATTCCCACACACCATCCCTCACTCTTCATCCTTACTTCCCACTTTGTTATACACCCACCGCTTACGTACCCCTTTTCATGATTAACACCTAGTTTCCTCGCTCGCTCATCTCATCTTATGCATTTCATTAAATAAGATCTGGGCCCTCTTGTACAAAGAGTTACGATTGATCCGATCAATCGCAACTAAGGACGGCCAGCAACGTCAAAATCTATTATGCATGTTTATTCAAAATATTGTCTAGCTGTGATGTATATTCATGCATTCATTGTTTTCTTGAAAATTCACTGCGCTTCTCTTTGCATAAAAAGGACATTGTGCAATTTTTTTCGTAGAAAAAATTATGACACTAATGGGTTTCCATAGAGTTACAATCAATCGTAACTCTTTGTACAACAGGGCCCAGAACTCTTCTAATCGCGTTTTCACGAGAGCTCTTTCTCTGTCATCTTCCTTCCTCACCTACTAACCCCACTCATACTCTAATTCCGTTCTTATACCTTAGTCTTTCTACTCATTCGCTTTATTTCCTCTCTCATTTACTCAATCTCACACTCTACCACATTCGTACTATTCTCTATTTTCTGCTAACACATCTTACCTCTCTCACTTATTCCTCTATCATATGTCTATACTATCCTCTCATCCTTTCTCTCCCTTTTAACAGGGTAAATTGTCAATTCGTCTTCTGCCAACTCGTCCACTCACCACAAGTCATGGTCTACTTTCATTTAGTCTAATGACATTCCTTCCATCAACATTTCGTCCAACAAATTTGGTCCAATAACCATTTCAGTTTCAGTTCTATTTTTTCTCATTTCCAACAAAACAGTAGACAAAATCCATCATAAATACAGTTATAACAATTGAAATGTAATAAAGAAACATGTAACACAATATATATATATATATATATATATATATATAATATTCATCTATTATACATTTGAAACTTAATATGGATTATGGAATATTTGTGGCTGAAAATAACATGCTGGAAATGGAGAGGTCCAGTGTGAAGCTGTGCTTGTAAATCGTGGACCCCTCAAAACAAATTATTCATTAATATTAGATTACATAATTAAAATAATGATAGTGGCTTAAAGAGGGAAGAAAAATGTGAACCATTCGATCCCATCATCACTTCGTCTAATCACCATTTCGTCCATTATGTCTCATAACCAGTTGGTCTAATATTCATTTCACTTTCATTCATTTTTCACAATTAACGCTCAGTCAACTTAGACCAAATGGTATATGGACTACATGACTATTGGACCAACTGGTTATTGGAAGAAATGGCAATTAGACCATGTGAATAGTGAACGAACTGATGGTAGACCAAATGATAGTAGACAAATTGGCATTAGACGAATTGGAAATGAACCTTAGACAGCACACACATAATTATACTTCCTCATCTCCCACTCTTTTTCACTTACTCCTGACACACAAAGTCTTTAGCCTCCTCTCTTAAAGGTCAAGTCCACCTCAGAAAAATGTTGATTTGAATCAATAGAGAAAAATCAGACAAACACAATGCTGAAGATTTCATCAAAATCGGATGTAAAATAAGAAAGTTATGACATTTCAAAGTTTCGCTTATTTTCAGCAAAATAGTTATATGAACGAGCCAGTAACATCCAAATGAGAGAGTTGATGATGTCACTCACTCACTATTTCTTTTGTTTTTTATTGTTTGAATTATACAATATTTCAATTTTTACGAATTTGACGATTGGGACCTCCTTGCCTGAAGCACAAAATGTTAAAATAATGGAATTCCATGTGTTCAGGGAGGAATGAAACTTCATTTCACATGGCAATGAGGAGAAAATCAAAATATTTCATATTTCAAACAATAAAAACAAAATAAATAGTGAGTGAATGACATCATCCACTCTCTCATTTGGATGTAGCTGGCTCGTTCATATAACTGTTTTTGTGAAATTAAGCGAAACTTTAAAATGCCATAACTTTCTTATTTTACATCCGATTTTGATGAAATTTTCAGTGTTATGCTTGTCGAATTTTTCTCTTTTTATTCAAATCAGGTTTTTGTTGGGGTGGACTTGTCCTTTAATTACTTCTCTTTGGTCTTCTTTCTTACCCATTCCCCTCTACCCTCTCACTCTACATCTCAGCACACCTCTCTTACTTACCCCCCAAAGCCAATTATAATGTCTTCATTCTTGAAATTTGGTAAACAATATGAAAGTGAACTCACCTACTTTCTCTTCAATGTGATTTTTATTCCCTGAACAACAATTACAACCATCTGTGTTTTACATTGTTAACATCTCCATTATCTTCCGTTGATGTATCAGAGTCAAGATACTTATTTATTTATTTCATTTATTCAGTTTTATTTAAAAACAGGGTAGTCGAATATTTTTTCTAGCTTTTTTTTGTTTGGCTATGCCCGACATGGTCTTGTCTAGACTCTTCCGAAAATCTTTTTTAAGTTTACAATGTGACCCCCCTTAAAAAATTATTTATCTATCATTTGCATCTATCGACGATTGGGATAGGATTTTAAAAATATGGGTGTGTTTTTACCCTGTCATGTTCTTTGTATTTCTATTGTTAATTACACTTTCATGTTATTTCGGAAATATAAATCGCAAGAGAATTTAATCGCTACATATTTTGCACGTGAATTTAAAATATTCATATCCCTTGCATGGGTTATAAAATTGATAGCAAATTCAAATTATTCTTTCAAAATATTTCTTGAATTTGATTCCAAAAGCAGCCAAATATACCATATCAACTTGATATAAACAATTACTTGCAATGGCATCAATGGTATAATACATGTATATATAAATATTCGAAATGAGTAAGTTCATCTATTACCCATGATTTAAACATGCTTCTTTAAAAAAATATATTTTTGTTCAATAACAGACCTAGGGTCTACTTGGGTAATAGCAATTCCGATATCATAAGCTATGTTTTCATTTTAATTTGATTTAGTGCCATATGGCATTAACTCATTTATTTCTTACATAGCTTAAATGTATAAAAGGGGCACGAACTGAGCATACAACACTCCATATTCCTATTTTATTTATTTCTTTATCTCTAAATATCCTACGGCCTTTCCGAGGGAAAACCGAGAGCCATACACTATTCCTTAGCACCACTTGCGTCAATGACTATGGTTACCATAGTAACATGATGCTATTGTTACCAATATTGTCATCTTACTCAACCCACTCATCTCTTAACTATACAGATGAATCAAGACGAAGCTCTAAAAACAACTAATCAAACATAACAGGATTCCCTTATGTATATGAAAAAATGGAATTGCGTCAAATCGGTTTTCTGAAGTTACAGAATCACTAAATCACGAATCCTAATTTAAAAAAAATATACAAAGCATGTTAATTGTAGGACAGTGTTCATCAATGCTTGATTTCACTCCATTCCAGTCCAACCTCGGGGCATCACAAATCTGCGTGTTTTTATGATAATAATAATAAATGATAAAAATGATAAATGATAATAATAACAATACTACTACTACTTCTACTACTACTACTACTACTACTACTACTACTACTACTACTACTACTACTACTACTACTACTACTACTACTACTACTACTACTACTACTACTACACTGCTACTACTACTACTACTACTACTACTACTATACTACTACTACTACTAAATTGTTTGAGAACAACCAGAAGAGGTTCTACCAATAAATTAATGGAAAGATGAAAGACGACGTTCCACCACCAGATCCAGCTGCAGCAATTGCTTTCTGGAGCAACATTTGGAGCCAACCACACAATCACAACCGAGAAGCTATGTGGTTGAAAACGAAACGAAACGAAAGAGGAATGTGCAACTATAGTTGCACAGGATGATCTGACAATCAACAAAAGCAAGCTAGAAAAGATCATTCGGAAAATGGCGCCATGGAAAGCTGCCGGTCAAGACGGTGTGCAAGCTTTCTGGGTTAAAAGGTTCTCAAATCTTCATGACAGGCTTAGCCTGCAAATGGACGAGATTGTCGTGAATGGTAACCCCCCTGAATGGATGACAAAAGGAAGAACGCCTCTCATCCCAAAGGATCCTACCAAAGGCAACATTCCATCAAACTACCGTCCAATTACCTGCTTGCCAATTCTCTGGAAGTTACTGACTGGCATATTAGAAGAAATTTATCATAACCTGGACGATCAGGAGATACTACCATGGGAACAGAAGGGACGAAGAAAAGGAAGTAGAGGAACAAAAGAACAACTATGCATCGACAAAGGAATTATGAAAGACAGCAAGAAAAGAATAACGAACCTCGCAATGGCATGGATTGTATACGACATGGTTCCGCACTCTTGGATCATCGAGTCTATGGAAATGTTAGGGGTAGCAGACAATATCAGAAGGCTCCTCGTTAAAAGTATGACGAGATGGAGAACTAAGTTGGAAAGTATTGGTGAAATGCTTGGAGAGGTTGGTATCAAGAGAGGAATCTTTCAGGGAGATAGTCTATCTCCGTTGCTGTTTGTGAAAATGACACCATTGACTAAGGTGCTCAGAAGATCCAGGCTAGGATATGAGTTCAAGAACAAGGCAAAAATCAACTATCTATTATACATGGACGATTCGAAGCTGTTTGGTAAGACAGAAAGTGACTTGGAGTCTCTCATCAACACTGTGCGGATCTTCAGCGAAGACATCGGTATGCAGTTTGGTTTGGATAAATGTGGAATGATTACTCTCAAGCTTCCAAATGCCGAACGAAGAAGAGATCAGATCAATCGAAGACGGTGGTAGCTATAAATATCCCGGAATGCTAGGCAGATCAGTTGAAACATCAAGAAATGAAGAAGAAAATTGAGGCAGAGTATATCAGGAGAATTCGGAAGGTGCTCAAATCCAAACTAAATGCTGGAAACATGGTGAAGGCTGTTAACACTTGGGAAGTAGCCCTAGTGGGATATGCTGCTGGCATAGTTTAATGGAACAAGCTTGAACTCGAACAATTGGACAGGAAGACAAGGAAGTTGCTAACTATATGCATGGGATGTTTCACCCAAAGTCTGATGTAGATAGACTTTATGTGTCAAGAGAGAAGGGAGGACGTGGTCTGGCTGGAATAGAGGAGACTGTAAGATATGAGGAACAAAGCCTACACTGCTATATAGAGTCAATGAGGAAAGGAAAGGATATGACAGTGAAACAGCTGAAGGCTGATCAAAGGAAAATGAGATTGGAAAGATGGAAAGACAAGGTGATGCACGGACAGCATTCAAGACAGAGGAGTTTGCTGGACCAGAGTTGGCAGTGGCTGAAACGAGGAAGTTTGAAGGAGACGGAAAGTATGCTAGTTGCTGCTCAGGACCAAGCAATTAGAACAGATTACCGAAGAGCTAAAGTTGAAAAGGAGCATACATCTCCCTCATGTTGAATGTGTCATGACAAAGACGAACATCGGGCAGAGCCTGTAGTAGAGAACGACGATGTAAACATCTTATGGGATTTTAATATCCGGACAGACAAGGTGATTGAAGCTAGACAAGATATCGTTCTCTTAAAGAAGGATAAGGAATGTCTCATCATAGATATTGCGATTCCTGGAGACTGCAGAGCTTGGCGTAAAGAGGTTGGCGTAAAAGAGGAGGAAAAGATACAGAAGTATAACGATCGGGCATGGGAGCTGTGAAGGATATGGAAGGTGAAGACGAAGGTGGTACCAATAGTCATCGGAGCCATAGGAACTTTGACAACAAGACACATAAGCTTTCTGGCTGTTCTAGGAGTCGAGATATCATTTGAAATGATACAGATGCAAGCTTGCTTGGAACAGCTCATATCCTACGGAAGGTCTTGAATTAGAAAGATAAGTGAACAATGAGAAGAGGACCCATTTGATAGAATATAGAACAATAACCCTAGATTTCTGGAAGAAGTCTGGTTGCTGTTTAATATATCAACAAAACATCAAGTTGTGGAAAATGGAAATAATAATAAAACGATAATAATGATAATAAAAGTATGGGGTATTAGTATAGCGATGATATCCACCTTCTTTAGGTGCTCAAGGCGCTCCTAATAATTACCCCGGCTGGTATTGGCAGCTATTTTGTGAACTCATTTCCTGCCGGCACCCATTTACCTCACCTGGGTTGAGTGCAGCACATTGTGGATTCGAGCCCCCCGACCAATGCAGTACAGGCCAAATTTGGGTTTAGGCATTGCATGTCTGAACAAAATGAAGGCAGTGTATTGATCCGCCTAATTGGATTTAGCTTGGAAGTAGGCTTTAAGTTTTCTCTGCAGTGTAGACTTCATAGCACTGTAACCTTTTAGTGATCACAACTGGGGGCGGCCACAACTTTGAGGGCTTCTACAGACACTTTCAAGTCTGCTTCGTTGCCTTTGCCAGTGCATAAATTATCTACTAGTATTGCTGATAGATTAACGAAGAGATGCCAACTTTTGGAAATCAGAATTAGGGAGGATTTGCAACCGCCACCAAATTATGTGCGCGTAGCGCACATCTCGAGCGCGGTGCGCTCGACCCTTGCGGCCGGGGTCCAGGGCCCGCCTTAGGGCCCTGGAAGCTCTGGGTTTCTAGATGCTCTCTGGTGCAATCTGACCCTTATTTTGGGGCATTTCACATGTTTTGAAATAAACATTGTTCCCACTTTTTTAACATTAAAAATATCAAATATGCATTTTCACATTGTAAATAAAAAATGAGTGTACAAATGAAGTACCTGTTCAACAACAATAAGGATGAATTATCACTATCAGCTATAGGCAGGTTATGTTCCACTATAAATCCAGTAAAGAAAAGCTCAGCGCTGGTCCCTTGCTTGGTGAAATAAAGACAACACCTTGGACCAAAATCCAATTGAAACCAGTTGGATTTCCAACTGGTTTCAATTGGTTTTAACTGGAATTTAACAATTTCCAGTTGAAACCAGTTGGGCAACTGGAAATCCTAACTGGAACCAGTTGGGCAACTGGAAATCCTAACTGGAACCAGTTGGGCAACTGGAATTTCTAACTGGAACCAGTTGGGTAACTGGAAATCCTAACTGGAACCAGTTGGGCAACTGGAAATCCTAACTGGAACCAGTTGGGCAACTGGAATTTCTAACTGGAACCAGTTGGGTAACTGGAAATCCTAACTGGAACCAGTTGGGTAACTGGAAATGATTTCCAATTGGTTTCCAATTGGAAATTTTCCAGTTACCCAACTGGATCCAATTGAAACCAGTTAATTTGCATATTTTCTGCCAGTGTGCACAGATTAATGTTTTTATGAGATTCATCATAATTTACAATATATCTATTGATTTTTGTTCAATTTGAAGTACCACACTTTTTTAAGATAAGTGTTTGGAATACTTAGCAGTGAAAACCATGTTCATAAATGTTATAGATTATAATTAGAATAGATTAAAAGATAATTAGTACACCACTAACTGTTACCAAATTGCATCAAATAAAAATACATATATTTGAAGATCTTCCATATAAATATGTACATATGAAAGTCTGTATGTTATCAATGCCCTTTACATTGGTATATATAGGCATAACACTGCTTCTGTGTTGACATGAGCAATAGTTAGTGCAAGTGTTAATTAATTTGTAACTAATTAAGTTCATTCCAACTGGAAGTTCCAATTGGATCCAGTTGGAAATCAATTGGTTTCAACTGGTTCCAGTTGAAACCAGTTGCCTCCAATTGGTTTCAACTGGAACCAATTGAAACCAGTTACCTCCAATTGGATTCAACTGGTTTTAATAGGGAAATTGGAACAACTGGAACCAATTGGAAACCAATTGAAACCAATTGCCAACTGGTTCCAGTTGCCCAATTGGTTTTAACTGGAACCAGTTGGCAACTGGTTTTCAATTGGAACCAGTTGTTCCAATTTCCCTATTGAAACCAGTTGGCCAACTGGTTTCAATTGGTTTTGCTCTAATTGGTTTTAACTGGATTTTGGTCCTGGGCAGGGTACTAGTGGAGCTCGAAGATCTTGTCATCGCAATGTCCCCAGGCCTATGCCGTTTGCTCCCGAACGAAAGTGCTTCCGAATTATCATCACGACCTCCCTGCTAAACTGAAATGTCCACGCTGCAAATTGCGCAAAATGCATGGTAAATTCCTCTTTCCGACTTCCGAACACACAGGTACTGGAGACTGTATTCAGTCTTATACTTCTGAGACCATTTCTTGGTCTTCTTTTGTTGATTTTCCGCCATTTTGTGTCAATATCAACCCATCAATACGCCGAAATCACACACCGATATTCCACCGCACGACTCGACAAATCCAGTGGCCGGGAGCGCACACGCCTTGCGAAGCTAGCCGGGCCTACCGGCCTGGTGCACAGTGGATTCCCGTTGGGCATATCACATGCACCAGCTTTTCGCTGCTCCTTATTTGTCTACTTTTCACACAGAATTTAGTAGCAGCGAACGTAATGGAGTTACTACATGCTAAAGTTAGCAGACGATACATGTCCTTCCAATCCAATTTGATCAATGCAAAAAAATCGTAATTTCGGGAGGATAAGGATGGTAATCGTAAGGGCGGGAGTTGGGATGAATTTTCGGGAGCCTCCCGATGAAATCGGGAGGGTTGGCATCTCTGTTTAAATAACGACACCAAAAGGATTTTCCTCCACAGAAATACTCATTTCAAACGTTCCCGATTTTTTTTTACCCCTGTTGTTTGCAGCTCAAGTTGTTTCTCGACTTTATTGGAACATAGTGCAGAATGTGTTTCCTACTAAAGAAAATGTTAAAATAGACCTTTGTTTGGGTCTCATTCTGAAAAAGCCTTATACAAAATGTGGAACAGATCTTTTGAATTTCAATTAAAAACCATGAAAATCGCTTTCCGCAATAAGCTTGAGCGTTTTATGTATTTTGCCCCCCCCCAAAAAAAAAAAAAAAAAATCCGGCGTACAACCACGTTCACGTTTCCCCCCGAAATAATTGATTGCATAAATGAACAAATCACTGAAATGATTCAACTGAAAAAGATATGGATAAATGTCTTCGGAGATTACGAAAAAAATAATAACTACATGGCCATAGTCTACGCTATGACAAAATGCAGTGTATTTTCTTTAAAAGGAAGCACCACGACCCTTTATAGTTGGGTATTTCGAATTTTATTTTGCATTGTAATCTTCGGACAAAACAAGCATTGACGTATGACTGACGCGTGAAAACGAAGCACGGTGATTTTATCTTTCAACGAGAATTGAACGTTACGACGGTATTGTCTAAAGCGGTGTTTTATGCAGCTCAAGAGCCATGGTGTTCTTAGAATATAACCCTTGAAAGATCGACAGGTGCATGATGGATATTATTATAGAATGTAGAATAAAACAAAGAATTAATTATGCATTGAAATTGGATTTAAGACGTAAAACATGAAATAAAGCCTGAAACAGAGAGAGAGAGAGAGAGAGAGAGCAGGAAGACAGGAGTAGAAATAAGCATTACCGATTTGCATCATGGTATGGTGCCGCATCAAAACACATCCCTCGAGACTGCCTCCAGGGGCCCGTTTCATATAAAACTTGTTACGATAACAACTTCCAATAATAGTTAAAACCTACCGAAATCCTTTGATTTGATTAAATAGATAAATTTGTTACAGAAATTGGGCATTTGTTGTTATGACAAGTCTTTATGAAACGGGACTTTGAAGGTGTTCTGGGCCCTGTTGTACAAAGAGTTACGATTGATCCGATCAATCGTAACTCTATGGAAATCCATCAGTGTCATATGTTTTTCTATGAAAAATTTGCACAATGTCCTTTTTATGCAAAGAGAAGCGTAGTGAATTTTCAAGAAAACAATGAATGCATGAATAGTCATCACAGCTAGAAAATATTTTGAACAAACATGTATAATAGATGTTGACGTTGCTGGCCGTCCATAGTTGCGATTGATCGGATCAATCGTAACTCTTTGTACAACAGGGCCCTGGGCCTCATTTTAGTCCCGCTTGGCCGCTTTGGTACCGCAGTTTAAGTTTCGGGCTATCATACAGATTGCAGTGGAAAGGACTTTGCCCAGGCGCGGATCCAGGAGGGGGCCGAGGCGGCCCCGGCCCCCCTATTTTTTGACAACCTGCAGAAAAAAGTGTACTCTTTAACTTATTAGAAACTACGAAAAACAGAAAGAAAAGTAAGAAAGAGGTATTATACCCATGATGTGTAATTTACAGCTTCGTAACGGCCGGCCCGACCCCGAAAGGAAACAAGAAAAAGGTGAGGGGAAGAATTGGAAAATAGACTTTATATAAAAAAAAATTCGCACGCGCTTCGCGCTCGCATTGCCTGTGTAATGAATTCCATTCAAGAGGATTAAATAATACTTAATATAATATCCAGTTCTGAAATCAATTTGCACACAAAACTTTAGCTCGCATATCAAGCTTTCATTATTTTGTTTGATTTACGCAAATTGTTAATGTATATCAAAATTTTCATCTCGCGCTGCGCGCTCGCATTGTTTGATTTGGGAGATACCTATCCTGTTTGGAAATTCTTACCAAAATTTGTCAAAATGCTCCTTTATTATGTCAGTATATCAAAAAATTAAGCTTTTGCTTCGCGCTCGCATTTAATTGTTTGAGACACACAGCTTGTTCTTTAATTAAACAAGTGGTATGCCTCTGGCCGTCTCACCTGCATCACGCGGTTCAATATAGCAGCAGTGCTGACTATGAATACTACTCTAACTCGCACAAGATGTTCAGTGATACATGGTTACTCTTATGTCCACTTTTTATGAACTAGACCAATAAACTTACAGAGATATGATGGTTATTCAACAAAAACCCCAACATGGCCAAAGTTCATTGACCTTACATGACCTTTGACCTTGATCATGTGACCTGAAACTCGAACAGGATGTTCAGTGATACTTGATTACTCTTATGTACAAGTTTCATGAATCAGATCCATAAACTTTCAAAGTTATGATGGTAATTCAACAGATACACCTAATTCGGCCAAAGTTCATTGACCTTTGACCTTGGTCATGTGACCTGAAACGCGCACAGGATGTTCAGTGATACTTGATTACTCTAATGTCCAAGTTTAATGAACTAGACCAATAAACTTTCAAAGTTATGATGGTAATTCAACAGATACCCCCGATTCGGCCAAAGTTCATTGACCCTAAATGACCTTTGACCTTAATCATGAGACCTGAAACTTGCACAAAATTTTCAGTGATGTTTGATTACTATTGTGTCCAAGTTTCATGAATCAGATCCATAAACTTTCAAAGTTATGATGGGAATTCAACAGATATCCCCAATTCGGCCAAAGTTCATTGACCCTAAATGACCTTTGACCTTGGTCATGTGACGTGAAACTCATGTAGGATGTTCAGTGATACTTGATTAACCTAATGTCCAAGTTTCATGAACTAGGTCCATATATTTTCTAAGTTATGATGACATTTCAAAAACTTAACCTCAGGTTAAGATTTCGATGTTGATTCCTCCAACATGGACTAAGTTTATTGACCCTAAATGACCTTTGACCTTGGTCATGTGACATGAAACTCTAATAGGATGTTCAGTAATACTTGATTAACCTTATGGCCAAGTTTTATTAACTAGGTCCATATACTTTCTAAGTTATGACGTCATTTCAAAAACTTAACCTCAGGTTAAGATTTGATGTTGACGCCGCCGCCGCCGTCGGAAAAGCGGCGCCTATAGTCTCACTTTGCTTCGCAGGTGAGACAATAAAAACGCGCTTGGACTGCAAAAATTATGCAATCGCTTCAAGTCCCCTATCATATAAGAGGGACTGGTGAATGGCCAATGCAAACGCTTTGTATACTGTCCTTTTGATCCCATCCACAATGCATGTTTGATTGGAACATCAAATTTGTAAAGTTTACACAATGTAGAAATTAACCAAGAAACATTATTTTTGCTTAAAAGTCTACGTAATAAACATAAAAACATTCGCTCCCAAATTGAGATTTAAAAAAAATTATAAAATATGCTAAACCCCTTGTCTCGTAGAAAAAATATTGATTTTTTAACATTATTTGAATAGTAATGAAATGGTGGCAAGAAGAATATGAGTAAACAAGCAAGAGATATAAATATAGCTTGTGGAGTGATGACTTGCGTCACTCCTAACCTTTGGCTAATGATTCTTTAACAATGCCAAACATAAGCTAATCGTGTGTATTACCATCGCCTTTATCAACTGAGTGATTACAAAACTATACACCGAGGCTCAATATAAAATACACAATCAATAATAATAAAGCACAATAATAGACGAAATTTCACAATCAAATTGTAAATATCAATGGTATCCCTTTTGAGGGTAATGGAGTGTCATCTGAAAGACAATGATATGCGAAGAATATACCAAGAGGGTGTGTCCATCGCGGAAATACTCCGCAGAGAGTGGAGAATGTACACTGATGAGAGCGGGCAAGCCATACTCGACAGGATGGGTACCTCCTCCTGCTCCACCTCCTCTTTCTAATCCTAATCCACCTCCTTCTTCTCCTCCTCCTCCTTATTTTTCTTCTTCTTTATCATCATCATCTTCTTCTTCTTCCTCTCTTTCTTCTTATTTCTTCTCCTCCTTCTACTTCTCCTTCTTCATCTTCTTCCTCTTCTTCTTCTCCTCCTTCTTCTTCCTCTTCTTCATCTTCTTCTTTCTGAGGGGGGGGGGGGTGCTTTATAGTCCAGAAAATGATATGTTGAAAAAAAAAGAGAAACAGGTTTTTACCTAAATACAATCATGCATTTATTCCTTCTTTCTTTCTATAGAAGAGTTCATTTGAGCGATGCGCTACTAACCTATATCAACAGTCCACTGTTCACATAATAAACTAAAGAGCATGATTATACAGGTAGCGTTTCATAAAAAATAAATTATCTTTATTGAATAATATTTTGCTCGGAGCCAATAGGATGCAAGAATTTCAGTAGTTCATAATACAGTCATAGAAAATCACCGTCTACTTTATTTCATGAAATGCTCCTAGGGGGTATAAGAACTAGGTTTCACCAGGGAGAATTGCAAGATCATTATTGTATAATGACCACTGAATAAAGAATGCTTGCTCGCTTTTCTCCGAAATTCTTCCATATTAAGTATCAGAATGAAAATGATACAAAGGCCCCTATGGGGAGAATGCATACAATTCATTGTTATCGTATAAAAAACAAAAACAAACGTGCGTCGCGTTGCTCTAATCAATGATGGACTCAATTTTAAATATTATTCTTAATTCATCATTTTATGATGGCAACATCAGGCACAAAGAACAATTAAAAAAATAGTCTTTGTATCAATAGTAAATCATCAAGATTTATTTAAGCTGTGTGCTTATTGGATTCTGATTTTATGACGGTAAGAGAACTACACAGTGCTTTTATTGCGTAACACGATTACACAACTGTTTTCCTACAAAGCAAAACACCGTGACTATTTTCATTTTTTTAAAACTTCAATGATAAGGAAGGTGATTTCTCCTGGGGGCCATTTAATAAGGTTTTCGTAAGTTATGATCGACTTTAAGAACGACTGGTGGTCCTTCCTTGTGGTAAATGATGTTTATTGGTGATTACTTAGCATGTAAGCAACGTTCACCAGTCGTTCTTTAAGTCGCTCTTAGCTTACGAACAGCTTTATGAAACACCCAACAGGTTCACTTCTTTGCAAAACAAGTAAAATATAAAATCATGATGTATGATTTTGTAATTTTGTTACTCGTAGATATTCAAACCCTTGCTTACAAGAATTTGTGGACAAACGTTTTTGTTTCATTCACATCTTTCAAAGAAGACTTTGAATTGAAGGGTTCATCGGCACCCCAATAATTGTAAGACTTATCACAGATGCCAATCAGATCGTGTAAAACATCCATAACAAGAACTCATTCAACAGGAGCATGGTGGCAAGTCATAGACCTAAGTCGGAGTGGGGCCATGGGGGAAACATGCCAAGTATCAATACTGGAATATTAACATCCAGGTTAGAAGCATCGAAATATAGTTCTCCACGAAATTGCAGTCGGCTAATAGTTTGGTGAATTCAACGGCGTAAGGTGGTCTCATGTGCTTCAGACAGTCGTCGTGTGCTCGAATTCGAGCCATGTCCAAGGGAGGCGCCAGCATGAGCCAAAAATGTTTAGGGGGCCACAAAGTCATGGCGTATGCCCCCATATCTGTATGCCGGTGGGGCCAGCACATTTTGATATATAGGGCTGGGGGAAGGCGACCATTATTCTCAATTGAATCACAGGGGTTAAAGGGAATTACACGACCGATACCTCTCTTTTTTATGCTCTTCTCTCTACCTCCCCCTCATGTTTTTCTTTCTCATTTCACCACTGGCAAAGGAGGCAACGTTGTATATTTTTGAAGCCCAAAAAAAAATGCTTTTACTCCTGAAGACTAGGATAATGTCGGACAAGACATTCATGCCGATCTATGAATAGGCCTATATATCCCAGTACATACATTTAAAAAAAAAAATTGTTAACACAATCATTTACACCAAAGTAACACCACAGGGGGTGGTCTACTATGTGCACTGAGCATGCCGAGTCAGTGTTATACCATTGAAACTACCCGTATTTAATCAACACCAGTACAGCATCAAAATATCAACAACTGCATTGTAAATTTTACACAGAAGTTTTACATTGTTTTCTTTGATGTTGATCTGGTTTTCTATTGACACTGCACTGTAAAAACTGCAGTGTTAAAATTGACATCAATTAGTGTTAATAGAGGACCACACCCTGAGGTGTTAAAATTACACCCTAGAGATTAAAAGAAACACCAAAGAGTGTAAATGTAACAAAAGGTGTTGTAATAACACCTATAGGTGTAAAACTAACACCACCAATTTAACACCGGTGTAAAATAACTGGTGTGGTCCTCTATGTACACCGGTTAACATCAGTTTTTGCTGTGTGGTTTGTATTATATTTAATACAACACTGTTTTTTTTGAAGTGCAAAAGGCATTGTGTGACAGGAAATTTAATTTATCCAAACTCATCACTTCCCAATACTCTAACTAAAAAAACACACAAACAAAGATGTCACGTTTAAAACGAATGGAATGAAATTTAATTCACACACAATAGAAATTACTTATATATAATTATTTACATAGGACGGATATATGGAATTAGAAATTGTAATAGATTCAACATTTATAAGATTTGACAAACACAAAATAATGTCAACTTCTGATGAAACAGAAGGTACATAGGCATACTGAAGATTTCAATTTCAACATGCAAATATATAAATATAGGAAAGATGCCAGAGTAAGAAATAAAACAAAGACAAAATGATTACATGAAAATAAGAAGAAAAATAAGAGAAGATAAATAGAAAGGAGCAGAAAAAGAAGAGAACTCCAAAGACATTTATTTACTTTATAAGCAATAAAAAAACCAGTCAATATGTAGTGTTGAATACAAACTTGCTCACTTTTAAAATCACATCAAATTGGTATAAAATGATTTCAGATACCAGCAGTGAAATCTGAAAGATAACATTTCTGTATTCGATTTTGGTGGAGTTTAGGCAAGTAATTGGGTACAACTCCAAAAGATTCCAATACAATTTGTTCTGTTTTCTTTGATTTTGTGACTCTCTCTTTTCGTATTGAGATTTTACACAGCAAAAACTGTGGTGTTAACCGGTGTACATAGAGGACCACACCAGTTATTTTACACCGGTGTTAAATTGGTGGTGTTAGTTTTACACCTATAGGTGTTATTACAACACCTTTGGTTGTTACATTTACACTCTTTGGTGTTATGTTCAATCTTTAGGGTGTAATTTTAACAACTCAGGGTGTGGTCCTCTATTAACACCAATTGGTATCAGTTTTAAAACCAGTTTTTAGAGTGTATGAGGATATAAAAAAGAATATCAACAATAAAGATGGTCCTCGAACAATTGATGAAAGCTTGAAGTTGGCCATGAGGTAAAAGAAAGTCTGGAAAGCGCTGATCTTAATAATACCATATGATTTCTTTCTTCATAGGGTTTGAAAATCTTCATCACTTCTTATGAT
Source organism: Lytechinus variegatus (assembly GCF_018143015.1). Lineage (NCBI taxonomy): Eukaryota > Metazoa > Echinodermata > Echinoidea > Temnopleuroida > Toxopneustidae > Lytechinus > Lytechinus variegatus. The sequence continues at coordinate 33,347,544 of NC_054749.1, forward strand.
TATAATCTGCCATCTCTATAGAGAGAGCACCAAAGAAAATTGTGAGTCATAAATAAGCACACAATTTCATTAGCATGAAATTTGACATGAAGGAGCTACTAGTGCGAAATAGGATTTGTTTACAAGATAAAATACTATTTCTACCTGAACAAACTTTAAGAATAATCAGTGAGAGAAAAAGCAAGCAATTTTTTTGCATGGGGAACTATTAGGAAGTCTTACAGTACTACTAGGATACCACAGCTGGTATTAATAAAAAGTTTTATACCATCATGAAAATGAAATAAACAATTATGAACTCCACAAAACAGGGACAAATATAATCGAGAAATTCATTAAAATATGAAAAGATATTTATGAATACAAGGTATAGGCAAAAAGTTAAAATCAACTACGAATGGAGCATGAAAAGTCACATTTCTTCATTCCAGTAATTCGTTAGATCAACTGGCAGTTAAACGGTAGTCATGGGTATAAATTTCAACAAGAGATTTTACCACTGTCTTTGGTATAATTTCTGTTTACAACACAGCAATACTTATATTGCTCAACAAAATTTTAAAGTGTGAAGCACTTGAATGGTGGGTGAAACAATTTAGATGCTGGCAATAAGAAACCTATTCAAACACTGATTATAGGTGCTAATCTCTGAAAGACAAGTATATTTAGGTTTTCAATGTGAATGCAGTCAGCTGTTTATCTCAGACAAACAATCATATCAAGCAAACACATCCCTGGATTCTTTGTTTGAAATTGAACAAATCGCTGAGGTGAAGTCAGGAGAAGTAAAGTTTGATTAATACAAAATTTAATTATTGAATTCCACTGCATTACATGTTACTGATCAATACAGAGTGCCATTTATGTTTTTTCACTCCCAAGTAATTCAAAAATTCAAACAGAAAGCATTTCTAAGGGACCCCGCGAACAGTTGGTGAAGCTTCCAAAGATTTAAGCGCACATTTTGTACACTTTTGTTGCAAAAAATATGAATGGTGGACTTTTGAATTTTGGATATTTGCCTCCTTGCAACATTTTCATAAAACCTTTGTCAGCCCCATGAAAATGAGGCTTAATAAGAATGGTGCCATACCAACTATATCCATTCTGTTTCTGACTGCATACATTCTATATTCACTTTAGTGTGGTTCTTGATAGTGCTGCTTAAAAAAATATGGTTCATTTTTCAAATATGTGTGGCAGTTTAGATGAAAACCCACAATAAATAATGCAATTCAAGGTGAAATAGTCTTACAACACAAATAATATTATCATTATGCTGCAATGTGCAGTGCATTTCATATTATCATATTACATACTCTATATGCACTTCCATAGGACTTTGGATGATATTACTCTGGCTTCATCCCAGTAGCCTTTCACTGTACATAAGCATGTTAAGGAATTTATTCCTGCCAGGAGCCCATTTACCTCATAATGGTCAAGTTTGGCAAATGTAGATTGTCTTGCCAAAGGACATTTCAGCAGGGATTTCAAATTTGAAATTAATTTTAAAATACCGTTCCAAGAAAAATTAATTGTTCACTCAGGAATGAGTTACACCAAAAACAATATAAAAATATTTAACAAAGCTAATCACATTGCGTGCAGTGATATCCTAGAGTTTTTGGATTAAAAGATTGGTTATGCTCTTCCAAACTACATAAATTCACTTGAATTCTTTTTTAGCTGACGTTATAGTGGATTTTAGGATGAGTCGTTACATAATAAACACACTTATCACAGGCTAGGTTCATGCAATCTTGTAGAGATATTCTCACCAAACTTGAATTAAAATGATTGTTCTTACACCATACAGATTACAAATGAGATCCTCCTCTCCATATACTGTACATCTACAGAAATGAAATATAAACAAACACAGCAAAAAGGTCAATAATCAAGTTGTGCAACAAAAGTTACAAAAAAGGTTGTACATAAATGTTGCAATAAAAGTCTAGCAACACATGTCTACCAAGTCAATTAGATAATGAAGCAATGACGTAGTAATTTTGTACAACCCACTAATTACAAAGAAAACCTTCATATTTCCAATGATGTCTGAATTCTTTCTTTTGTATTATTGCTGATCATCATGAAAACCACCCACATCGTATGTGGGCTTTCAAAATGAATAAAAACTATTTGTTCTTCAGGGCATGGAATAGTTATCAATTCATTCTATATCACCCAGACAAGCTTGTAACATTAAAAGTAAATTCAAATGACTTGTGTTATGTATGAGTAACAGTGATCTGTAGAAAACTACCTACTCATAGAGTGGGCTATCTTGAATGATTCATATGTTATTTGTTCAGCTCTGAGGATCAAATAACACATTTGACAAGCCCATGATGATATTAGAGAAAATTACAGATTCCAGCGCCACCGTGGACTCTGGCCAATATTTTAGAGTGGCGTTTTACTAAATATTGATTGTGCCAAGGCAAGGATTCATTTCATTTCTATACAGTTGTATATTTGTAGGGGAAGTCCACCTCAATAAATGTGGATAAATGTAGAGAAAAATAAAACAAGCATAAAGATAAAAAATTCATCAGAATTGGATGTAAAATAATAAAGTTTGTGAAATATTGTTTCTGTTAATTTTAGTTATGTGGCTATTTGGACTACATAGCAGATACATAATGAGAGGAATTATCTTGTCACACACTCACTATTTCTTTTTGCATTTCATTGTGAAATATAGAAAATTTCAATTCTTGCGGATTTGAAAATAAGGAAACATCTTTATTGAATCATAAAAGGTTACAGCGATGGCAATCCCACAAATTTGAAGAGGAATCCATACTTTTCACTTTATAATGAGGAAAAATTAAGATATTTCACTTCCTATATCAAAATGTTAGATTATAAAGGTAGACTTCAAATCAATTCAAAAATTTGATAACAAAATAATCAATAGACATGTAAAATGTGTTATAAAAACAAACAAAAACAATTTAAGACAAAAGATATGCAGCGTATTTGATTGGCAAAAGGTTTATGCGAAAAGACGGCTTGTATGAAATACATCAATGAGATAAATTATAAAAATGTTGTTAATGAAATGGAAACAACCACTAATAACAAAACATCAAATATACGGGGAAGCTCCTCACAAATGTCACAAAAACAAAAGTTTAAAAATCCATCACTCTCTTGATTCTTTTATTTATATTTTCATCAAACTATCACCGATATTTTAATCTGAATTGTCTACTTTTATCAAAACTGACTTATCGCCATGGTGAACTTTCCCTTGAAGGAGAAAGAAGTTATATGAGACTGGATTGGGGGTCAGACAAGCAGTCTGATGAACCAGTAGAAATTTCAAAGGGGTAGGTCAAGGCAAAGAGTACCTGGATGATAAAAACTTGCATAAATTAGAATATGCCCTCAATTATTTGTCTCTGTATACATACAGATCAGACAGGCTGTCAATTTGTGCTGTTTGTATTTGACCTTCAGGGGATGTATGTAAAATTAGGTGGAAATACATCCCTCTTACTTGTCAATGGGAAAATAGGCATTAATTCCTTTGAGAAAATGTTTTTGTTAAACTTTCTGAAAAATAAATGATACTGCCCTTAATGTTATTATGCTCTGAAATATGACTTGAATCTAATCTTTTTGAGAATAACTAAATAAATCAAGATTAAAATTGGTCAGAAAATTTGACTTTAATATGAAATAATTACACCTGTTACAAAATATCTTGATAATTTTTTAAACAATATATTTAGCATTCCTTTGGCAAGTATACATGCACTTTACACATGTGAATTTCATAGTTCTTTTATGAATATAGAGCAAGGATTTTATTCCATGGCATAAAGTTGATCATAAAAACAATGCTGGTGATAAAATGACAGGTTTTTGATGAAAAATACAGCAGTGGTGCACTAATGACTCCATATTTTGACAGGTTAAAGTAAGTGAAGCAAGTAAATAAAAATAAATCTAAATTATTGATTTGGGGAATATTTTAGAAATAAAAAAAATCAATTTAGTCAGAAATTAAAGGAAATACAGATGTTGAAATAATACAATGGAAATTAAAAATGTGGGGGGTCAAAATTATGTGATTGGGGGCCGGCAGCTGGGAAAGTCATGAGCACCAATACTGATGGTAATGAAACTTATATGAAATAAATAATTAGAATATGGTTTAAACAATATCCACATCAAATATCTGTAGGTTTAAAGGTAGTGAAAAAAATGTTTAAAAAATCAAACACCTGCATGTAGAAGGCAACAGTACATGTACATTTGTCTGTGGCATAGACCTGACTGACAATAACAAAATGAAGGAGTGAAAGATAGAAATGGAAAAAAAATAGGCACCTAGAGTGCGTAGGAGTTAATCACTATTGTAAAGAGGTCAGTAACAACACAAGTTTTTCCAGGGGCTGAAAACCCAGAACGCCAGGGTTTGCATTCGTTTAATAAATAAAATATACAAAAGGTTTTTTCTTCCCTTAAAAAAATGACTTGATCATCGTGTTTGTAATGATGAAGTCTGGTGCAAATACTGGCTGAATCTATTCCTTTGTTGCATTTTGAAGTCTGCTTGATGTTGAACATAGATTCTATACATTACGACCCTACTAAAGAACGCTGATAGTTGTCTTTCTCATAAGATTTTAAAGAATAATCAATCAAGCTCCCTTTCAATGGAAAGAGATTATTCATATAAACACAAAGAGTACTGATAAACCCAAAGCAGTAAGATAATTTTCTTTACTTTCTTTTGTCTGCAAGCATCTTGTAATACTGAAAACTGTGGGAACGCACTTTCCAGGAATGTCTAATAAAAAGAACCTTAAAATCACCAAGAGTCTATATTTTTTTTGTCTGCAAGCAACTTGTAATTTTGATAATTGTATGTACATAATACTTTCTAGAGAAGCCTGTAAAATGGAACCTGAAAATCACGAGTAAACCATTAAAAACTATGCCTCTATAAATTGCCATAGTCTGCTTTCTTGGACCATTATTTCCGGGGGTCAACTCTGGTTGACCAACTCTTGACTACATCTGACTAAACTCTAAGGCCCGTATTCTGAAGTCGGGTTTAACTTAAACTCAGGTTTAAAGTCGTGGTTTAAGTATGGGAGGCCAAAAGTCTCAACATTTTTATTAAGTTGTATGTTTCTTATGTTTACTGTGCTCTTTCCTGATTCATTGATGGTGAAAACAATCATCTATTTATAGTTCCTAGACAATTATGAATGATTTGAGAGCCAAATGAGCTGAAGTATGATATCTCTACTGTTAGTGATTTATGTAACAATTGGCTTTCCATACTTAAACCACAACTTTAAACCTGAGTCTAATATTCCCGCACCCATTAGAAGATTCAATAACTGGAGCAAGTACACTTTTGATCTGCTGGGGTTTTTCATGAAGTTGTAATTTGTCATCAAAATCAAACTAAAACTCAAATCAATAATAAAACATATACCTGGGGCCCATTGCAGAAAGAGTTTTGTTTAAACGCAAGTCAAAAAATCAATCGCAAGTCCCAAATGCGCGCTGTTGATTGGTTGAAAATCAAGTTGCGCATGTTTTTTAGAGTTACAATTGATTGCAACTCTTTCTGCAACAGGCCCCAGTACTGCTTACAACATAGGAGCAACATCTACTCCAGTCATATTCTGGCTTGCTAGCACACAATACATGCACTTTCTCCACTCCCTAGCCTTGGGAGCAGTCCAAGATGACTTTCTGAACTAAGTCAATTGCAAGGGATGCTACAATAGTTTTCACTTTGTAGCGGGAACCCATCCAACATCTACATGTATACATGTGGTGAGTGGCTATTGTGAATTGATGCCTTGCCAAAGGATACCATCAAGGTTGCAACATGATTTGAACTCACAATGCTCTGATTACACGACGTGTATTCAGACCAACCTGATCACCGGAATACCTGTAAATTTGTGAGAACCATTGTCTGTATTCATACCGACTGAACACACCCTTTCAAACTGGTAAAATATACCTCGTATTTTATGATCGGGGTAGATCGTATTTTATGATCGGGGTAGATCAGGGTAATTCTCCTAATCAGAGAATACCTAGTATTTTCAAATTTTGAGGCAGTCTGAATAAGCCTTTTGATCTCTTCAAAGATGAAGATGCTGGTTGAGCATCAGGGACAAACAAGTTCAGAACATGTTGAGGATATAAGTTAAGAGTTATTGGTTAGGTCTGAGGTTAGGTATGGCTTACTGTGCTGATTTCTTATGGAAGGCTGGAGCAAATGTCATGGAAAGTTTATTATTTCCTCACTTCGAATAATTTGTATGCAATTCTGAGCTGCTTTCACAATAATACATTCATTCTATTTAAATCAATATGATTTGGAGTGATTCAGAGCTACCAAGTCTCACGCATTATGCGTGAGACTCAAGCATTTTGGACTCTTGTTCATCCCCTCAAATCTCTGTCTCACGCAACTATCACAGCCTGTCCCCATAGACATTGTACACAATGTCTGTGATCTCACTCAGATTCACAGAAAATCTCACGCATAGCTGGTCTTTGAACTTGGCATCTCTGAGTGACTGGTGCTGGTGAGTGGTAATAGTATTGGAAGCAAAATTATGATTGCCCAAACTAGCATAAAACCCTAGTTTAAGTGTGTAAAAATGATCCAAATGATATTAATCATAGCAGAACACTAATATGACATTTATCCCAGGACCAACTTCATTATTCAATTTGGTGCTGTGTAGATGAAGAAATTAGCCTATGAATTAGCCCAACATCAACATCAAAAGATTATTCACCTATTGACTTCAACTACTGTTGAACATGATTTTGGTCTTGGTGTTAATGCTGGGTACAACAGACATCAACCATATTATCAACCAACTTTTAAAAAAAGGGAGGTGTTTCTCAATACCACATTTTATCCTTCATAAAGCAAAATATATTTTTTTTTGGTTGCTCAGTTAAAGGTAAAAGAAAGTAGTTGCATCAAACAATTATTTCATGGGAAAGTCTTTTAAGTCAATGTTAACTGCCACCATATTATTATAGATTAAGATCTGGTATATTGAAATATAGTAATCTTTGTGAAATTATGAAATCTTAGAAACCAATAATCACTAACATAAAATGGCATATGTGGGACAATGTATTAATACTGCTTGAAAAAATACCAGACATAACTGACATTTTATGGAATTCCATGCTTATTTTGCTAATTTCTCAGCAATTACATAATTTTCCAGAGCTTTTTTGGCACATATTTTTTTATACATACATTACATAAAAACACTTGGGTGGTCATTTGAAAGGATTCTGTTCATTAAGCAGCAGAATTTAAACACCAGACAACACACAACACCATACATGAAATCACCCATATGTTCAGTAACACCTCATATATTTTAATTTTGTCCTCCAAGAATAGGATAATCCTTTATTTCCTCAATTTAAAACATCTGCTCCCCTAGGTAAGTATAACCTTTACACTCTTATCGAATTGACTTTGCAGTTGGTTTTCTTAGGTAAATATTAGTCAAACTAGAAACAAAGAATTGATAGGTGGATTAGCATTGTGCATTTGGGATATTATGGGAATAAAACAGATGTCATATAGCACTTTGCCCAAATCTTTCATTGACTGTGAATTAAAAAGCATTGCATGCACATCTCCACTCTTTGTGGGGTAATAAATCAGGTACACCATCTCCACTCACTGTGGAACAAAAAAAAATCACATTTTGTGCACTTTCTCAATTTCTTGAAGAGTGAGTTACATTTTGGGTCCCATCTATGCTATTATGGAGTTAGTTTTTTGCACCATCTCCAGTCACTGTTGACAATGTTACATTTTGCGAGTCATTTCTACTCCCAGTTATCCATCATCTTAATCACACTCTGCACAAAATATCACACTGAACAGACCAAAAAGAAAATATTTTCATTTTCAGGAGCTACTTTTTACAACTTACAGCCTAAACCGGCAACATTGGAAGAACACACTGCAATAAATGAGGATTTCCGGGGCTCCTTTTTTTTTTTTTAGTTTTCAGGGTTCTTTTAAGCATTTTGGGGGCTAACTCCCCCCCCCCCAGTCCCAGTGTTATTTTCCCCCTGATACTGAGTGTGTGATGTCTCGAGGTTCAACATTATAAGGACCATCTTCTTTAGATGTAGAACTATCTCCACTTCCTTTGTAGAATAGGAAGTATAGTATCAAACTGTATGAACCATCTTATTAGATGTGGAAATGTGGAATGCATAAATTTGTGGCCAAATTTGTGGAGGATATCACATAACATTGTGTTAAGATGTTGGCTAAATCCCTGTGAAGAACATGGACTACATACATGTAACTTTGTATGAACTATGAACCATCTTCATTAGATGTGGAATCTATCAATTTTATGAACCATCTCCACTCCCTGTGGAAAACATCACATTGTGTACATGTCTCCAGACTCACTATGGAGCAAATGTATAAATGTGGAGTGTATCAATTTGAGGTGAAAAATATTACACTGTGTACAAAGTAAATAAAACATATACATGTCACATTGTATGAAGAAAATACGAACCGTTTTCTTTTAAGAAGTGGAATATATCTGCCAATGACACTACATTGTGTGCATTTATATGCATCATCTCCATTGTCTGTGGAGTGTATACAGAGAAGAGAAGCAGAGAGACCTCACAGACAAAATCAAAACAAACAATTTGGGATTCCTTTCTTCAGATTACTATAAAATCTTTCTTGAAATTTGAAACGTTAAAATAAATATCATGCAATCATGAATAGTATTAGTATAGATTCTGATATGCAGCCAATCTAACAGTGCAAACATATTTGCTCAAGAAACTTATAGGAATGTCATCAGAATGTCAAAAAAATCTACCTCAATGAAATTCAATATCATAACTACATGGAGGAAGTAAATACAGAATGTTTTAATAAAATAATGCACTTGGACATATTATATCAATCGAAGAAGGGTAATATGTGTCACATGTAAATATAACATCCCCTACTTTACAGAAGATGAACATATGTTTTAATTCATTCATTCAAAAACCTGAAAATATAGAAAACTCATATATCTTAAGTTGGGGTTTATTATATATTTCAATGATGATTAAAAACAACTCCAATACCCACACATACAGCAATGAAGCACTGCCAGAAAACCAGCATTAATCTGAAGTTATGTCTAGAACTACAGGGAATTATTTGGTTCAAAGAGGTTAGAATGCACACCGTTTTGAAATCATCATTTTTTTATATATTCATTTATTTGTTGGGGGGGTGATAAAATTTCAGTAATTTATTGCATTTTGATGATTTTGTTGTATGTGAAAGCACCTGATGATCTACAATTCACGAGTGTAAAAGAAAAGATATCTATAAACAGAAAATGATACCAACTACAATAAAGATAGATTTTAATGAGGGAAACTTAAGATAGAGATAAGACTTGAAAAAAAAAAATGTTCCAACATCCAACTGACTGTGAAAAGCAAAAAAAGGTCATTATTTTCTTTTGTTCTTTTTTTTAACATACAAATACAATGTTTTGAGAGAAAACATCAGAATTAGGAGAAAAAAATTGTTCAAATTTGCATTCAATAGCTTAAAAACCCCAAATTTAAGGTGTTTTTTCATGTTTGACTGCATACAGAAATCATTCCATGTGTGATGTTTTTTTAGTGCAGCAGAGCAACCAAGGTTTTTAATAAAAAAAAGAAGAAAAGGGACCAACTTAAAAAAAAATAACATTGCGGTTTTGGGCTCAACTTTCCGGTTATCTTATCTTATGGGCATATAATGAGGGCACTCAACATACCAATTTATATGAAATTCAACCCACAAAAGTAATTTCAAATATCATTAAAATGAGAGTAATGAATCATTACTCCTTCATGAATTTGACCAAAAATGTCTAATTCAGAAAAGATTCATTGAATAAATTGAATTACCAACTCCTTCATCAATTTGACCAAAACATTCTATTCAGGAAAACAGGCACTGAATGAATTACGCACATGTATAGTAAAAGAAGAAATAGACTTCCAGTCCTAAGATAACAAATTAGTCAATTCAAATCAATGCTATATTTGCTAGAAAACTTGTCCTTTCCACTGGTCAAAAAAAGATATTGTTCCTAATAATATCAACGATTAAATCAGCCTTGAAATAAATCTGGACCTAAAGGAGTAGGGGAAATCCCCAGTTTAGTAGTCAATTGCTTTAATACAAACCACAACTTACAGGGTCTACAAAACATTTCTCCTCAACTGCCGCAAAGGTATTTTGGGCTATGAAAAACTAGACAAACTAACGTCATGTATATTACAAATTGCCTATAATTACTTTTTATCCACTAATTGCCGATTTGAAATTTGTTTAGACAATATAGTGATCACTGATCAACCTTGTTTTTTAAAACAAATTGCTTTCAATAGTAACCATCCTAATTTCCTATTTTCTGCTTTGACAAAAGCATTTTATTCCCTAAAATGCTTTGACAAAAGCATTTTATTCCCTAAAATTATATCCCATGGCGAAAAAGAGCTCATTAATACTTTAGAAAATTTCAGAAAAAATTGTTTGAAATGACATATTCACGACATCTGTAGACACCCCCAGGTGCATGTCAAGGCCTTTTTTCAGAGGGGGAGTGTGGAGGCCCTGATTACTGACAAATATCAGACATTCCATGCAATTTTTTTAATCATTAAAAGAAAAGGTTACAATTAAAGGTAAATGCTGGTTTTGGTAACAATATCAAAATGAGTTCGAACAGAATCCAATGAAATGACCACAAAGTGTCTGTTTGAATAAATAAAACGTATGTGCCAAAGGTTTCTGGAAGAAATTGTGTAATTGCTGAGAAGTCAGCAAATAAGCACAGGATTCGGGTAGAGCGTCGGGCCCGACATTCGAAGCAATAATTTTATATAATAATTATACTGTCCCACGTGCGCTTATCTGTGTTGGGGATCTCCAGTCTGAACATTTTTCAGCGTAGATTTCAAGATTTCACAAAGTTCAGTTTATGTAACTGTACCAAATCTAGATCCTCGATGATATACTGACAATTAAGCCTTGTTTTACAGACTTTCTCATGAAATCAGTGTTTACTGCAACTACTGGAATTTCTCTTTAATGATGCGAGCGCGAAGTGCAAGCCTTTTTTTTAGATTTAGACTTCAAAATGGACATTCCATGCAGTTTTTGTACTGAGAAAAATAAAAGATAACAATCTATGATGCAAGCGCGAAGCGCGAGCCTTTATTTTTTTAAGATTTGAAATCAGACATTTCATGCATTTTTTTTTCAATGATGGAAAGAAACTGTAACAATGAATAACAAGAGCGCAAAGCGCGAGCTTATAATTGTTGATATTTTGACTTGAAAACTACCGGTAATACATTTTTACACGTTTTTATATAAAGAACAAACTCATAGTCCGCGTATGTAATTATACAAACTGTGTATCTCAATAAAAACATAATTCGAACACACACCCGACAGTTATCGTCTTTCCTCTTTCTCCCTTTTCTTTTCCTTTCACCTCTTTTCTTCATTCTCCCTCAACAGCAGCGCAGATTTACCAATGATATCCACACCACCCGCACCCCTCTCCCTTTATCGACAGCCCTGGACACCCAACATGTCTACATACATGCAGGCATTATCAATCAGCTAAAAAAAAAACAAAGCCAAATGACAGAATTTGTTTTTCACAATTCAGGATCACGCACGTGTACATGTAAATAACTATTTTGATGCAATAATTTCAGGATCGTGATCTCTATTTCTTATTATTTCCATATACTGCACATCATTCCTTCTGTACGGGAAGGCGGGGTAAGTTGAGCATAGGGGCAAGTTGAGCCACCAGCCCCAGGCCAATAATGAATGAGTCAGACATTGTGGTGGTGTCATGTATTGATGACCCATAGCATAACCCCTAACCCCACCACATTGTTTTCCACTTTGAAACAAAAAGTAGTTTTTTTAGAGGGAAAAGTATGAATTTCAGCCAAAAAAGTAAAAAAGAGTGTGAAATGGATAAGTGCTTTATACACATACACGTCTTTAAATATAGTAAAGACATGATAACAACATTGTTAGTCCAGGTATGGATCTTCATTCTTGTCATAGTCTTTTAAATGATGGATGCATAATAAATGTGTGGATACAAAATTATCGCACTAAGTTCGGACTGGGGTAAGTTGAGCCAAACAGCATGGGGCAAGTTGAGCCATGGTAATTCTTATGGTAATGTATCTTAAAAAACAAACAAACCATAAAAATCGATTGAAATGCAGGCTGAAAGGAGCAAATTTACATGACTGCTCTTTTCCTTTTAAAGGATGTTAGTATTTATAGAGAATTAGCAAGTGAAAAGACTTTAAACAAAAAATTGACATGCTGGTTCTCCCCCCATACATTTTGTACGTAGTTTTTGTGGCTCAACTTACCCCAGACGGTGGCACAACTTACCCCATATATGGGGCAAGTTGAGCCATTTGACATCGTTTTTTTCAAAGGTCACGATGACTTTCAGTGTGGGGGTAGAGTGTTATATGTAAGTGAAAAACATTTCCCAAGAATCAAATTTAAAGGCAAGGTACTTATTTCTACAATAGTACTAGTCATATCAATTCTAACATGCAAAATGCAAAAAGTGTCACAACTTACCCCGCCTTCCCCTACTGAGCGAAAAACAACATAAATAAAGCAAAAGTAGCCCTTGGGCATGGGATATTTATAGAGCAGTCTACGAGATTATTATGTTACCTTGCATTCTATTTCTATATCAAGGCCTATAATTGGTAAATATCAATGTCAACTCTAGAGAACCACTGGGCGTTCAATGATCACGTGGGCTGCTGATTTTTTTCCACAAACAAATAGTTAAAGGGGAAGTTCACCCTGAAGAAAACTTTGTTGTAGAAATAGCAGAAAAAATAGTAAAAAATATTGGTGAAGGTTTGAGGAAAATCTGTTAAAGAGTAAGAAAGTTATTAGAGTTCATAATTTTGGATTTGTGACGTGATAAACGAGCAGCTGACCCATGTGTTATGGAATATAAAATGCATGAATTTCAAATTTTGTATGGTTCCCGATGACTGAATTTTGTTTTCTATTCATGATCGGGTGTGAAATGATTTGTCTATTGATATACAAAAGGTACAGTGAAAACCATTTTAAATTTTCTGAGAAAATGGCATTTCATTGATTTTTTACCATTCGCTACGTAGGAATGCTGCTCGCATATGATGTCACAAATCAAATAATTGAAATTCTAATAACTTTTTAATTGTTTGATGAATTTTTCTCAAAACTTCAGCAATATTTTTTATTATTTTTTCTGCTATTATTAAAATAAACTTATTGTCAGGGTGAACTTCCCCTTTAAAGAACCTTTCTCAAAATAAAGGTTTTCTTTACATCCTGCATTATCATTCTATATAAGCGTCAGTTTACCACTAATCTCTATGACCTAGAATTCTAGGGGAAATTTGATATGATGGTTTGTGTAGCGTTTGAAGTTCAAGTTTTACCTGACAAACAATTTAAAAACTAGCATATCAATGATGTGGAGTTCATCCGGTATCTCGCAAAGAAATTTAACACAATTTTTTTATTTCAGCTCAGTTGACACTGTAGTGAAATCTATTGGTGACATAAATTGAGGAAGCAGAATTGAAATTGATTAAGAAATGACATGTATAGAAGTTCTAAGCATTTTTTGTGATTTATGAATTAATTCCATACAAAATACCGGAAGCATAAATTTTCTAGTCAAAATTTCTAAATTCTCTGTAGAACCTTGGTGAACCTCATGTAGCTCTCAGATGGAACAAACAAATAATCAAAATCAATGAACAAATAAGTATTTTTTGTGAGTTTTTGAAAAATATGCATAAATTAGCATATTAAATAAGTTTCAAAATTCTGTGTCGAAATTTGGTTATCCTCATGTAGCTCTACCAGTGGATGAAAACAAAATTCAAAATTGGTCAACAAATAAAGAAGCATGTTTTGTGATTATGAATAAATTGCGCATAAATCAGTATAAAATTTTTTCTACTCAAAATTTCATAATTCCGTGTAGAAGTTTGGTTAACCTCATGAAGTTATACCAGATGGAAGAAAAAAATATCAAAATCGGTCAACATTTAAAGAAGAAGAAAAAGCATTTGAAGTAAATTTTCAAAAATACACAAATTAATTTCACATAAATTAGCATATTTAATAAGTTTCAAAATTCTGTGTAGAAGTTTTGAATCCCCACCTACTGCTCTCATAATAAGCAAACAGAATTGAAATCAGACTTGAAATGAAGAAGAAGCATTTTGAAATTCGGTCAACATATAAAGAGGTATTTTTGTGTGATTTATGAATTTCGTATAAATTAGCATATATAATTTTCTACTCAAAATTTAAAAATTTAAAAAAAATTTTGGTGAACCTCATGAAGCTCTACCAGATGGAAGGATAAAAATCAAAATCGGTTAACAAAAAAAGAAGAAGCATTTTATGTGAATCTTAAAAATATATAAATTTGTTTCGCATAAAGTAGCAGAAAATTTTTCTAGTTAAAATTTCAAAATTCTGTGAAGTTTGATGAACCCATAAAGCTCTAGAGATGGAAGCAAAACAATCAAAATCGGTCTACAAATAAAGGAGCATTTTTTGTGAATTTTGAAAAATGCGCATAAATTAGCATACTAAATGAGTTTCAAAATTCTGTGTTGAAATTTGGTGACCCTTATGTAGCTCTACCAGTAGATGAAAACAAAAAATTCAAAATTGGCTAACATATAAAAAAGAAGCATGTTTTGTGATTATGAGTAAATGTTGAATACCAGTAAATAAATTTCTACTAAAAATTTCAAAATTCTGTGTACAAGTTTGGTGAACCTCATGAAGATCTACCAGATGGAAGAAAAAAAATTAAATTGGACAACAATTAAAGAAGAAGCATTTTATGTGAATTTTTAAAAATACGCATAAATTAATTTCACATAAATTAGCATATTCAATGAGTTTCGAAACTCTGTGAGTCTGTGTAAATGTTTTGAATCCCCCACCTAATGCTATCATAAAAAGCAAACAGAATTGAAATCAGACTTGAAATGAAGAAGAAGCATTTTGAAATTCGGTAAACATACATGTATAAAGAAGAGGCATTTTCTGTGATTTATGAATTTTGCATAAATAAGCATAAATAATTTTCTACTCAAAATTTTAAAATTCTGTGTACAAGTTTGGTGAACCTCATGAAGTTCTACTAGATGGAAGAAAAAAAAATCAAAATGGTCAACAATCAAAGAAGAAAAAGCATTTTACAAGTATGTGAATTTTAAAAATATGCATAAATTAATTTTGCATACATGTAAATTAGTATACAAATTTTTCTAGTCAAAATTCTGTGTAAAATTTTGTTTGGAAGCAAAAAAAAAAAAAATCAAAATCGGTTAACAAATAAGCATCTTTGGTGAACTTTGAAAAATGTGCATAAATTAGCATATTTCATGAGCTTCAGAATTCTGTGTAGAAGTTTTGAATCCCCCACCTAATGCTATCATATCAAGCAAAGAGAATTGAAATCAGACTTGCAATGAAGAAGCACTTTGAAATATAAAGAGGCATTTTCTGTGATTTATGAATTTCCCATAAATTAGCATTTAAATAATTTTCTACCGGTAATTAAAATTTAAAAACTCTGGGTACAAGTTTGGTGAACCTTATAAAGCTCTACCAGATGTTAACAAAAAAATCAAAATCGGTCAACAAATAAAGTAGAAGTATAAGCATTTTTTGTGAATTTTGAAAAATGCATAAAATTAGCATATTTAATGAGTTTCAAAATTCTGTGTAGAAGTTTTGCACTTTGGGGAGCAAATTGACCCAAGTCTGCATGTATATACACTGCTTACATGCAAGCAATTCTTATTAATGCCCTCAATGATGTCATTATTCATATTTATGACACCTATATAGATCCTTGTCATTTGATTAGTTGCTTGATAATGATCCTTCAGTCCATTTTACAATGACGTCATCAACCGTGCAATTTTGGATCCATTCATCATGCAATTTTGGATCCATACAATTTTGTCCATTGCACGCGTGCACCGCTGCAGGCATGCACTACAAGTCAGGTGTTTGCAGTGCGCATGTTGTATGTACGCGACAATCAACTGACCAAGCATATTTTGCATCAAAATTGATAAATTACATATAAAAAATAATATATTTTTAGGTGTCATATAAACCAAATAATGAATGTTCTTTTCATCCTGCAAAATGCAAAATACTTCATTAAGTGAAAGATGAATGGAGCGTTTCATCTTTCACCTCATGAAGTATTCTGTCCATTGCACTCATAAACATTCATTATTTGTATAATATTGTTACTACTATTGCCTTGAAAACACTGGACTTATTCCACACTTCTGGACTATATGGTATGAGCCCTATGCATTGTACCATCAATTTATAAAGAACCATTCACTTCATTAAAAGTGCTTCTACCATTAACTTTTTACAAGTGGTCACTTCAAACCATTCAAATCTAAGTCACGTGTATAACCCTGAATAGGGAGAAGGTTAAAGGCATGTTCATACATAGCGTGACAAAGATCACCAGCAAAGAGCAGAAGTACAAAGTCAATGGGATATGATAAGGGACGAAGACTTGCATCTTCGTCCCACTAACAAATCATGACAATGAAAAACGGCCATATTTGACTATCGAAATTCTTTATTTTATGCTATCCTTGGGGTTTTCAAAAAGTCCTGAAATACTGTATTCCTAGTGTGTGTCACTGTTATGAGTAAAGGTTGAACTCCCTAACTTTCAAAGAAATAACCCAACATTACCAATTTTAATACTGGTGACTAATATCCTATAAACAAGAACTTTTATTTTGCAATGTACTGTGTGTTATTGCCTATCGAGAGTGCCACTATTTGTAAGCACTTGTATACAACATGAAGGTCATATAAAGTATCATGTTATGAGATATGATGAACACCAGTCTATATAATACACGATCAATCATCAGCTGTATCATGATCTAGTTCATGAATCTATAATTAGCATAGTACATTCCTGCATAGAGTTATCAAAACTGAGAGGGGGGGGTTGAACATGATGTATTATGTATCCTGCATCATAACAAAGACAAGCTATTCACAGCCAATGTCACCCCCCTCCCTCTTGTATCCCCTTAATCATCAAGCCATGACAAGACAAGGTAAGGGTCTATAGCGTTAAAAAAAACTACATTACTCAGTACCTACATGTACCTTGTCATTCCCCAGTGTCATTCTAATAATGTTTAACCAACTATAATTTAACTGAGGGTACTAAAGGATGGACCACAAAAAATCTAGATCCTTTGAAAACACAAATGAGAAAGGTAGATTCAAGTCACTGTCATTTACCATATTTCAACACAAGAGGGCACATGACATATGTTGCCAATGGATAGAGAAAGAGAGAATAGCAATTGATCATTCTAGCTCTATCTGAGATCTATTGTTCTTCTATTTTTTTTTAAGAAGGGAATTGGGGACGAATCAACGAAGACCGGATTACCAAGATATACTGTTATCTAAAAGTGGGATACAAAAGTACAAAGTGTTTCTTGCGAAAGTAAGAGGGGACTATTCAGCCTAAGTTGGGCTGGCAATATTACTGTTTCTCCCTTAGGGCGAACCTCGCGGCCAGTAAAAATAGTAATTGTCATTCCAAAGTCAGACAAATAATGCACTCTATTCTTTCTTGAAGCTTTATACAGATATTGGAAAGATAGGAAAACAGGAAAGAGATTAAGATAACATAAGAATATGAAGAAGGGGAAGAGGTGATGGTACTGTAGATATCAGTAATAACACATTTAACACCAATAGAGGGCTCTATAACCGTTCACAGCACAGACAAGTTACATCACACATGACATTACATTTTTTTGTTTTGATTTTCCTAGTTCGTCAGAGTTTGTTTCACTATCGCGAAGTATTTGATTGAGTACTACCTTTTTTTCTTCCTTTATTCTTTTTTGCCATTAAAAATAGAGAAAATGCATATTATTTGGAATAGCATACAGTACTATTTCAATAGAGGAGAAAAACTTATAAGCACTCTTTCGAAATATAGACAGTCTGACCTCTTTAATCCGGACACGTTGGGACCAGTAGGATTTATCTGTATCTGGGAGACCCAATATTTAAAACACGCAGCTGCCTCCCCTATAGTAGCTACACATAATATATTGTAGTGGGCACACACAGACAGTATTCACTGCAGTGTCAGTGCAAATTATGGCCGTTTTTTTACACCAATGAAATGGATTGGTTGCCAAAATTCTTGGATAATTTTTCTGCTGAAATTGAGGTATATATCGAGCATACCTCAAAAGAAAGAAAATGACTCAATGAAATCAAGTTTAAAAATTGGATCATTCCAGCGGGCACTGCAAGCCAAAAGCCAAATGACAGAATTTGTTTTTCACAATTCAGGATCACGCATGTGTACATGTAAATAACTATTTTCATGCAATAATTTCAGGATCGTGATCTCTATTTCTTATTATTTCCATATACTGCACATCATTCCTTCTGTAGGGGAAGGCGGGGTAAGTTGAGCATAGGGGCAAGTTGAGCCACCAGCCCCAGGCCAATAATGAATGAGTCAGACATTGTGGTGGTGTCATGTATTGATGACCCATAGCATAACCCCTAACCCCACCACATTGTTTTCAACTTTGAAACAAAAAGTAGTTTTTTTAAAGGGAAAGGTATGAATTTCAGCCAAAAAAGTAAAAAAGAGTGTGAAATGGATAAGTGCTTTATACACACACACGTCTTTAAATATAGTAAAGACATGATAACAACATTGTTAGTCCAGGTATGGATCTTCATTCTTGTCATAGTCTTTTATATGATGGATGCATAATAAATGTGTGGATACAAAATTATCGCACTAAGTTCGGACTGGGGTAAGTTGAGCCAAACAGCATGGGGCAAGTTGAGCCATGGTAATTCTTATGGTAATGTATCTTAAAAAACAAACAAACCATAAAAATCGATTGAAATGCAGGCTGAAAGGAGCAAATTTACATGACTGCTCTTTTCCTTTTAAAGGATGTTAGTATTTATAGAGAATTAGCAAGTGAAAAGACTTTAAACAAAAAATTGACATGCTGGTTCTCCCCCCATACATTTTGTACGTAGTTTTTGTGGCTCAACTTACCCCAGACGGTGGCACAACTTACCCCATATATGGGGCAAGTTGAGCCATTTGACATCGTTTTTTTCAAAGGTCGCGATGACTTTCAGTGTGGGGGTAGAGTGTTATATGTAAGTGAAAAACATTTCCCAAGAATCAAATTTAAAGGCAAGGTACTTATTTCTACAATAGTACTAGTCATATCAATTCTAACATGCAAAATGCAAAAAGTGTCACAACTTACCCCGCCTTCCCCTACTGAGCGAAAAACAACATAAATAAAGCAAAAGTAACCCTTGGGCATGGGATATTTATAGAGCAGTCTACGAGATTATTATGTTACCTTGCATTCTATTTCTATATCAAGGCCTATAATTGGTAAATATCAATGTCAACTCTAGAGAACCACTGGGCGTTCAATGATCACGTGGGCTGCTGATTTTTTCCACAAACAAATAGTTAAAGGGGAAGTTCACCCTGAAGAAAACTTTGTTGTAGAAATAGCAGAAAAAATAGTAAAAAATATTGGTGAAGGTTTGAGGAAAATCCGTTAAAGAGTAAGAAAGTTATTAGAGTTCATAATTTTGGATTTGTGACGTCATAAACGAGCAGCTGCCCCATGTGTTATGGAATATAAAATGCATGAATTTCAAATTTTGTATGGTTCCCGATGACTGAATTTTGTTTTCTATTCATGATCGGGTGTGAAATGATTTGTCTATTGATATACAAAAGGTACAGTGAAAACCATTTTAAATTTTCTGAGAAAATGGCATTTCATTGATTTTTTACCATTCGCTACGTAGGAATGCTGCTCGCATATGATGTCACAAATCAAATAATTGAAATTCTAATAACTTTTTAATTGTTTGATGAATTTTTCTCAAAACTTCAGCAATATTTTTTATTATTTTTTCTGCTATTATTAAAATAAACTTATTGTCAGGGTGAACTTCCCCTTTAAAGAACCTTTCTCAAAATAAAGGTTTTCTTTACATCCTGCATTATCATTCTATATAAGCGTCAGTTTACCACTAATCTCTATGACCTAGAATTCTAGGGGAAATTTGATATGATGGTTTGTGTAGCGTTTGAAGTTCAAGTTTTACCTGACAAACAATTTAAAAACTAGCATATCAATGATGTGGAGTTCATCCGGTATCTCGCAAAGAAATTTAACACAATTTTTTCATTTCAGCTCAGTTGACACTGTAGTGAAATCTATTAGTGACATAAATTGAGGAAGCAGAATTGAAATTGATTAAGAAATGACATGTATAGAAGTTCTAAGCATTTTTTGTGATTTATGAATTAATTCCATACAAAATACCGGAAGCATAAATTTTCTAGTCAAAATTTCTAAATTCTCTGTAGAACCTTGGTGAACCTCATGTAGCTCTCAGATGGAACAAACAAATAATCAAAATCAATGAACAAATAAATAAGTATTTTTTGTGAGTTTTTGAAAAATATGCATAAATTAGCATATTGAAAGTTTCAAAATTCTGTGTCGAAATTTGGTTATCCTCATGTAGCTCTACCAGTGGATGAAAACAAAATTCAAAATTGGTCAACAAATAAAGAAGCATGTTTTGTGATTATGAATAAATTGCGCATAAATCAGTATAAAATTTTTTCTACTCAAAATTTCATAATTCCGTGTAGAAGTTTGGTTAACCTCATGAAGTTCTACCAGATGGAAGAAAAAAATATCAAAATCGGTCAACATTTAAAGAAGAAGAAAAAGCATTTGAAGTAAATTTTCAAAAATACACAAATTAATTTCACATAAATTAGCATATTTAATAAGTTTCAAAATTCTGTGTAGAAGTTTTGAATCCCCACCTACTGCTCTCATAATAAGCAAACAGAATTGAAATCAGACTTGAAATGAAGAAGAAGCATTTTGAAATTCGGTCAACATATAAAGAGGTATTTTTGTGTGATTTATGAATTTCGTATAAATTAGCATATATAATTTTCTACTCAAAATTTACAAATTTAAAAAAAATTTTGGTGAACCTCATGAAGCTCTACCAGATGGAAGGATAAAAATCAAAATCGGTTAACAAAAAAAGAAGAAGCATTTTATGTGAATCTTAAAAATATATAAATTTGTTTCGCATAAAGTAGCAGAAAATTTTTTGAGTCAAAATTTCAAAATTCTGTGAAGTTTGATGAACCCATAAAGCTCTAGAGATGGAAGCAAAAAATCAAATCGGTCTACAAATAAAGGAGCATTTTTTGTGAATTTTGAAAAATGCGCATAAATTAGCATAATAAATGAGTTTCAAAATACTGTGTTGAAATTTGGTGACCCTTATGTAGCTCTACCAGTAGATGAAAACAAAAAATTCAAAATTGGCTAAAATATAAAAAAAAGCATGTTTTGTGATTATGAATAAATTGCGCATAAATCAGTATAAAATTTTTTCTACTCAAAATTTCATAATTCCGTGTAGAAGTTTGGTTAACCTCATGAAGTTCTACCAGATGGAAGAAAAAAATATCAAAATCGGTCAACATTTAAAGAAGAAGAAAAAGCATTTGAAGTAAATTTTCAAAAATACACAAATTAATTTCACATAAATTAGCATATTTAATAGGTTTCAAAATTCTGTGTAGAAGTTTTGAATCCCGACCTAATGCTCTCATAATAAGCAAACAGAATTGAAATCAGACTTGAAATGAAGAAGAAGCATTTTGAAATTCGGTCAACATATAAAGAGGTATTTTTGTGTGATTTATGAATTTCGTATAAATTAGCATATATAATTTTCTACTCAAAATTTAAAAATTTAAAAAAAGTTTGGTGAACCTCATGAAGCTCTACCAGATGGAAGAAAAAAAAATCTAAATCGGTTAACAAAAAAAGAAGAAGCATTTTATGTGAATCTTAAAAATATGTATAAATTTATTTCGCATAAATTAGCAGAAAATTTTTCTCGTAAAAATTTCAAAATTCTGTGAAGTTTGATGAACCCATAAAGCTCTAGAGATGGAAGCAAAACAATCAAAATCGGTCTACAAATAAAGGAGCATTTTTTGTGAATTTTGAAAAATGCGCATAAATTAGCATAATAAATTAGTTTCAAAATTCTGTGTTGAAATTTGGTGACCCTTATGTAGCTCTACCAGTAGATGAAAACAAAAAATTCAAAATTGGCTAACATATAAAAAAGAAGCATGTTTTGTGATTATGAGTAAATGTTGAATACCAGTAAAAAAATTTCTACTAAAAATTTCAAAATTCTGTGTACAAGTTTGAAGAAAAAAAATTAAAATTGGACAACAATTAAAGAAGAAGCATTTTATGTGAATTTTTAAAAATATGCATAAATTAATTTCACATAAATTAGCATATTCAATGAGTTTCGAAACTCTGTGAGTCTGTGTAAATGTTTTGAATCCCCCACCTAATGCTATCATAAAAAGCAAACAGAATTGAAATCAGACTTGAAATGAAGAAGAAGCATTTTGAAATTCGGTAAACATACATGTATAAAGAAGAGGCATTTTCTGTGATTTATGATTTTTGCATAAATAAGCATAAATAATTTTCTACTCAAAATTTTAAAATTCTGTGTACAAGTTTGGTGAACCTCATGAAGTTCTACTAGATGGAAGAAAAAAAAATCAAAATGGTCAACAATCAAAGAAGAAGAAGCATTTTACAAGTATGTGAATTTTTAAAAATATGCATAAATTAATTTTGCATACATGTAAATTAGTATACAAATTTTTCTAGTCAAAATTCTGCGTAAAATTTTGTTTGGAAGCAAAAAAAAAATAAAAATCTAAATCGGTTAACAAATAAGCATTTTTTGGTGAACTTTGAAAAATGTGCATAAATTAGCATATTTCATGAGCTTCAGAATTCTGTGTAGAAGTTTTGAATCCCCCACCTAATGCTATCATATCAAGCAAAGAGAATTGAAATCAGACTTGCAATGAAGAAGAAGCACTTTGAAATATAAAGAGGCATTTTCTATGATTTATGAATTTTGCATAAATTAGCATAATTTTCTACCGGTACTTAAAATTTAAAAATTCTGGGTACAAGTTTGGTGAACCTTATAAAGCTCTACCAGATGTTAACAAAAAAATCAAAATCGGTCAACAAATAAAGTAGAAGTATAAGCATTTTTTGTGAATTTTGAAAAATGCATAAAATTAGCATATTTAATGAGTTTCAAAATTCTGTGTAGAAGTTTTGCACTTTGGGGAGCAAATTGACCCAAGTCTGCATGTACATACTCTGCTTACATGCAAGCAATTCTTATTAATGCCCTCAATGATGTCATTATTCATATTTATGACACCTATATAGATCCTTGTCATTTGATTAGTTGCTTGATAATGATCCTTCAGTCCATTTTACAATGACGTCAACAAACGTGCAATTTTGGATCCATACAATTTTGTCCATTGCACGCGTGCACTGCTGCAGGCATGCACTACAAGTCAGGTGTTTGCAGTGCGCATGTTGTATGTACGCGACAATCAACTGACCAAGCATATTTTGCATCAAAATTGATAAATTACATATAAAAAATAATATATTTTTAGGTGTCATATAAACCAAATAATGAATGTTCTTTTCATCGTGCAAAATGCAAAATACTTCATTAAGTGAAAGATGAAATGAATGATCCATTCAACTCGGTTACACCTCGTGGAATGGAGCGTTTCATCTTTCACCTCATGAAGTATTCTGTCCATTGCACTCATAAACATTCATTATTTGTATAATATTGTTACTACTATTGCCTTGAAGACACTGGACTTATTCCACACTTCTGGACTATATGGTATGAGCCCTATGCATTGTACCATCAATTTATAAAGAACCATTCACTTCATTAAAAGTGCTTCTACCATTAACTTTTTACAAGTGGTCACTTCAAACCATTCAAATCTAAGTCACGTGTATAACCCTGAATAGGGAGAAGGTTAAAGGCATGTTCATACATAGCGTGACAAAGATCACCAACAAAGAGCAGAAGTACAAAGTCAATGGGATATGATAAGGGACGAAGACTTGCATCTTCGTCCCACTAACAAATCATGACAATGAAAAACGGCCATATTTGACTATCGAAATTCTATATTTTATGCTATCCTTGGGGTTTTCAAAAAGTCCTGAAATACTGTATTCCTAGTGTGTGTCACTGTTATGAGTAAAGGTTGAACTCCCTAACTTTCAAAGAAATAACCCAACATTACCAATTTTACTACTGGTGACTATATCCTATAAACAAGAACTTTTATTTTGCAATGTATGTGTGTGTATTGCCTATTGAGAGTGCCACTATTTGTAAGCACTTGTATACATGTACAACATGAAGATCATATAAAGTATCATGTTATGAGATATGATGAACACCAGTCTACATAATACACGATCAATCATCAGCTGTATCATGATCTAGTTCATGAATCTATAATTAGCAAAGTACATTCCTGCATAGAGTTATCAAAACTGAGAGGGGGGGGGGGAGGTGAACATGATGTATTATGTATCCTGCATCATAACAAAGACAAGCTATTCACAGCCAGTGCCACCCCCCTTCCTCTTGTATCCCCTAAAATCATCACGGTATAGCCATGACAAGACAAGGTAAGGGTCTATAGCGTTAAAAAAAAAATACATTACTCAGTACATACATGTACCTACGTCATTCCCCAGAGTCATTCTAATAATTTTTAACAGAGTATAATGTAACTGAGGGTACTAAAGGATGGACCACAAAAATTCTGAATCTTTTGAAAACACAAATGAGAAAGGTAGATTCAAGTCACTGTCATTCACCATATTTCAACACAAGAGGGCACATGACATATTTTGCCAATGGATAGAGAAAGAGAGAATAGCATATTGATCATTCTAGCTCTATCTGAGATCTATTGTTCTTCTATTTTTCTTTAAGAAGGGAATTGGGGACGAATCAACGAAGACCGGATTACCAAGATATACTGTTATCTAAAAGTGGGATACAAAAGTACAAAGTGTTTCTTGCGAAAGTAAGAGGGGACTATTCAGCCTAAGTTGGGCTGGCAATATTACTGTTTCTCCCTTAGGGCGAACCTCGCGGCCAGTAAAAATAGTAATTGTCATTCCAAAGTCAGACAAATAATGCACTCTATTGTTTCTTGAAGCTTTATACAGATATTGGAAAGATAGGAAAACAGGAAAGAGATTAAGATAACATGAGAATATGAAGAAGGGGAAGAGGTGATGGTACTGTAGATATCAGTAATAACACATTTAACACCAATAGAGGGCTCTATAACCGTTCACAGCACAGACAAGTTACATCACACATGACATTACATTTTTTTGTTTTGATTTTCCTAGTTCGTCAGAGTTTGTTTCACTATCGCGAAGTATTTGATTGAGTACTACTTTTTTCTTCCTTTATTCTTTTTTGCCATTAAAAATAGAGAAACTGCATATTATTTGGAATAGCAAACTATTTTAATAAAGGAGATAAACTTATAAGCACTCCTTTGAAATATAGGTATTTCATTATACAGTCTGACCTCATTATCCGGACACGTTGGGACCAGTACCTATCTGGATAAGGGATTTATCTGGATCTGGGAGACCCAATATTTAAAAACACGCAGCTGCCTCCCCTATAGTAGCTACACGTAATATATTGTAGTGGGCACACACAGACAGTATTCACTGCAGTGTCAGTGCAAATTATGGCCGTTTTTTTACAGAAATGAAGTAAATTGATTGCCAAAACTCTTGGATAATTTACCTGCTGAAATTGAGGTATACATGTACATCGAGCATACCTCGAAAGAAAGAAAAAGACTCAATGAAACTAAGTTTAATAATTGGATTAATGCGGCGGGCACTGCAACTTCGCAAAGTTTGACTGTAGGCTCAAACATGATAGATGGCGCTGTCCGTATTGAGGCCTAGCGCTAGCTAGCGAGCATGTTGTTTTATCCCAGAAAAAAAAAGAATGTGATGAAATGGTCACTGGAAAAAAATACCTGTCTAAGTTCTTTTGGTGATTTGGGTAAGATATTTTCATAAGAAATAATGTGATTGTAGGTAGAATATATTGGAAAATGTACCGGTAATCAAAGTGAGTTTGCGTAGGAATTTTGAGTTAAGATTGAAATCTCATTTCCCCATGTACATGTACTAGATTGAAAAAAAAAAGTGTGCATCCACATAATAGAAAGATCCAGATGAGAGGAAGCCCGATAAGAGAGGTTGGACTGTAATTCCATCACAAAATTTGAAGTTTACACAAGCAACCAATAAGAATTATACCTGTCAAATTGGCATTTGATTGCAAACACATACCGTATACTGGCAATGTAGGGTCGTGATTAAATGATATCTTTGTAATAGTTGACTGATGGGGGAAGGAACATCAAAAATTTTCATCAGTTTTCTTTTAAACAGAAGCATTTCCCAGCTGCAATTATACGATTGCAATAAATCTAAGTAGCATTAAAATCCAGAAACTTTAATTGAAGAATAGCAGTAGACAATTTCCATTTTTTATAAACTTTTTTATGTTCTTTTTTAACCAAACTCTAGAATGCTACTGATGTAAGCATAAATGAATAATTTATTGTGAAATGCAGTTCTGATTATCCTGATTATCACTAACTTTTCAAAGAGTAAGATATCTAAGATATGCTCACTGTATTATCTGTGATAAATGGATTTCTTGGAATTTTCCATTGTAACCTCTGACCTGTCAAATAGTTAGCTATCTCATAGATGCTAAATGTGAAGTCTATGTGGTGTGCTTGAATGGTTTTCTTAGATTTTTAACAAAACTAATCATCACCAACCTGTAAAAGAGGTACACATATATATATCTATATAATAAAGAAATACTAAGTCAGTGATACCGACGAATTGCTATTCTTTGATTTTGCACCATGGTTTAAGTCATTAACCTACTGGAAATTTAACTAGCTATTAGAGACACTACTTTGACTGTTTATCAATTGGTCTTTCAATTTAACGTTGGAAAGATCACTTACCTCCTGAAGAGCTTAGTTATCTAAGAGACACTACTAACTGTTTGATGATCTACATACTTTGAATTTAACATTTCAAAGCTCACTCACCTGCTGAAGAGCTTAGCTATCTAAGAGATGCTAATTGTACTGTCTGTGATGAACCACCCAAAGCAAACAATCTTCCACCATCAGTGCTGTCCAAGGCCTGTACTGTCTTCCCTTTGAAATCAACTACATCAATTATCTGCAAGAAAAAAGATGAAAATATTTTCAGAACAAACTTCACAAACTATCAACAAGACACTATACTTCCATTAACGGTTTTACTCTACAGAAATCACATACAAAACTACAAATGATGTGCCACATTTCAGTGGCATTTCAGATTGCTCAATTTATCTGTGCAGAAATTGGAGGATTCAAACCTCCCAACTCATGTAACTAAGAAATGGGGATAATTTGCTTTAGAAACATAGAGAATAACAGTAATTTCCATTCGATTGTACAGTAAAGTTATCAAGCAAAATTAGTAAATCAAACTGAAAGAAAAATATGAAATCATATCAAAACAAGAGGTCAGATTGGTCAAATATTAAAACTATTTCCTCCAGATTCAGAATGAGGATTTTCAGGAAAACACACTGAATGGGATTTTTGTTCAAAGCCAGGGTAAAAATGGCTCAAGATTTTAAGGTACCCATTAAGCCTGAGTCGAATTGATTTTAAAATCGGTGTTCGATCGATGTCATCGAACACCGGTGCAGATTTTGCAAAATCGGTGCATCGAAAAAAAAATAAAAAATACGTCGGCCGGCCGATTCGTTTGGTTTACACAATCAATCATCAAAATATCAGTAATGTCCAACTTAACTACTACTTACATGATTTCTATTGCCCCCAAAATGAAACCGAATGACTAATTATGATGCTATTCACCATTAATTTGAAGTTTATTTCGATCATAGTTCGAGTCTTACTCGTCTGCTCGTGCCGAGATAATTTATGCACGATGAATTCATGAATGGAAGTCATGGCCATCGATCGTGCATGCACAGTACTGTTCTTTAATCAAACCAGAAAATGGCCGGAAATTGACGCGATCAACGTAAAATAAATCTTGCTTTCATGAACAATATTAAAAACATGACCATAGAACATTATTTAATCGTAAGATTTAACAATAATTTGCATATGATAATCATTAATATGAATTTAGAGCTTGATGTGAAACGTTTGTATTTCGTTTCAATTTTCAATGGCGGACATCTCATGACGATCGACTTGACTTCTTGAGTCGAGCTAGTGCACTTGTCTAAAAAAAATAATCATCACGTCAGGATTGATTCTCGAACATTGTCTACATGCAAAAACTCTGTTCAAGTTCGTAATATCACCATATAATAACATTTTACATGACAAAACAGAGAAAATTGCGTTTGATATTTTTTCCCCCATCAATTTGAAGCTAGTTTGTGCCCAACTTTGGGCTCTGATTTCATGAATGGGAAAATATGTCATACGTCATCAAACACGCATGCGCATTGTGCTTATTTTCTCGGAGCTTGGAGGAGACGTCCAGAGATGGAACAACAATAGAAATAATCCCAGTATTATTTCTTCCATATGAACGTAACATACTTTGCTGACATCGTCAATATTCTTAGTATGACCATAAAATCTTGTTAAATCGTAATAATTTAGATGAATTTAGGGCTCGATTCGAAACATTCGTATTTATTTTGATCGCATGCTCAATTGCGTCTAAAGTAAAAAACTGGATTGTCATTATCAGGATTAATTCTCGAACATCGTCATAACTCATATTCCACAATCTTTCCTCACAATCGTTATATCAGCATTGAATAGCAATTCAAATGACCATCCAGAGAAAATTACGTATTTATTCCCATAAATTTATTTGGAGCTCATTTTGGATCCAACTACACAATCTCAGGCAAGTTACAGCGCTCTCCGTTGATTGCAATTGTTTGCTGGCGCTGACGTCAAGCACGCCTGTCGTTTCGGGAGAGTGAGTGTACGGAGCTGCGGACGGGGCTGGTGAATGGACTGCGAATGCTAGTCGACCGAAAATCATTCGGATCGACTCTGCGTGATTCATGTCTTTATTATTGTTTCATTTCAAACTTATATGTTGTCATCTGCAAATATCATTGTTGAAGATATTTTGGGAAGAATTCTGCTTTGGTCCCGGCCTTTTTTGTGTGTTTTGTGATCATGGAAAATACAAACGAACTTTGCTCTGTCATCTGCTTGTGCAACGCTCACCCGGCCATCGCCAGCGCATACCGTCAGTGCGTAGTGCATATGCAAAGCGCATCGCATCGACGCAAAAACAAAAGACTAAATTTTCCCCGCCTTCAATTATTCGATGCATCGATGTTCGATCGAATTAGAGCTGTCGAACACCGGTTTTCAAAATAATCGATATGACTCAGGCTTAGTACCCATGATCTAACATGCCAATGATGGAGATCCACTGGTCAAAGTCACATACAACATTAAAATGTGGATTCATTTTTGTCAATAAAGTGGCCTGAAACAGTGATTTCTCATTATTCTTTATGAACATTTTTTGTTTTTAGGCAACTTTTCAAAACTTTTGCCTAAAGCTGCAACATTGAATAAGCTTTAACACTACAGCGACTGGGGATTCTCCAGGGCTCCCTTATTTTGTTTCCAGGGGGATGTTTCACAAAGATTTAAGTATGACTTAGAGTCGCACTTAAATACCGAGTTGCGTATGGTATGAAAGGCTTGACCGCATTGGTCAGATCGTGTCGTGAGGACGCGCACTAATGCGTATCTATCAATAAGATCGCACGTTGCATATCATGTACGCGTCGGCATTTAAGTGCGACTGAAGTTATGCTTAAATCTTTGTGAAACACCCCCCAGGGCTCCTCTGAGGATTTCAGGGGCTATATCGCCTCTAGCCCACATGGAATTTTTTCCCTGATGTCAACTTACATCAAAGGTATCAGTCTTGATCGCCTGAACATTCATTGTACCACTACCACCAGCCAATACAGTGTTGTTATCACAGAACTGAGCACAGTATAGGAACTCTCCTTCCTTATTGTCGGTGTCCAGGTCCAGTGTTCGGTCAAGATTACCACTAGAGAAGTCCCAGATCTGAAGACTGTGGTTTTGGACCCAAGAGGCTGTTAAGATCTTCCCATCCTGTGGTCGATAAAATAAAGAAAGGGATTTTATATCCTGCACTACACAGCAAGCTTCACGACGCACCTGTGTGAAATAAACAACCATGCAGATTCTACCTACCATGCTTTTACAGCGTGTTTAAGTGCTACAATCTACAATTTTTGCATGCAAGTGATCTTGAATATCACTGGTTTGCAGAATCTCTTTTCACAGTGCAGTGTTTGGTGCAAGCATTTGAAATTTACTTCAATTTACTTTACCAACTGACAACAAAAATTGATTGTCCAAGATCATGGTTCAAACCAATTTAAAAAAAGAAGAAATGTTTCTACATAAAAAAAGCATTAAACACTGCATATGCGATGTTTCCGTATTGCCAAAACTCAAGCCCACCACCTCACTGCATCTAACAAAAATAGAATCACATAAAAAAACATGTCAACATTCAAAATTAGGAGGAAAACATGTCAAGATTCTGCCTCTGGATTTGACACACCTCACCAGTGCCGGTCCCAAGCTAAGACAAGTGGAATGCCTCTGGCCGTCTCACCTGCATCACGCGGTTCAATATAGCAGCAGTGCTGACTTTGAATACTACTCTAACTCGCACAAGATGTTCAGTGATACATGGTTACTCTTATGTCCACTTTTTATGAACTAGCCCAATAAACTTACAGAGATATGATGGTTATTCAACAAAAAAAACCCAACATGGCCAAAGTTCATTGACCTTACATGACCTTTGACCTTGATCATGTGACCTGAAACTCGAACAGGATGTTCAGTGATACTTGATTACTCTTATGTACAAGTTTCATGAATCAGATCCATAAACTTTCAAAGTTATGATGGTAATTCAACAGATACACCCAATTCGGCCAAAGTTCATTGACCTTTGACCTTGGTCATGTGACCTGAAACGCGCACAGGATGTTCAGTGATACTTGATTACTCTAATGTCCAAGTTTAATGAACTAGACCAATAAACTTTCAAAGTTATGATGGTAATTCAACAGATATCCCCAATTCGGCCAAAGTTCATTGACCCTAAATGACCTTTGACCTTGGTCATGTGACGTGAAACTCATGCAGGATGTTCAGTGATACTTGATTAACCTTATGTCCAAGTTTCATGAACTAGGTCCATATATTTTCTAAGTTATGATGACATTTCAAAAACTTAACCTCAGGTTAAGATTTCGATGTTGATTCCTCCAACATGGTATAAGTTCATTGACCCTAAATTAGTGTTGTTATCTAGAAAAAAAATCCCGGTCCGAAACTGTCCCGGCAACTTCAAAATTTCCTTATCGGGATCCCGGCTCGTCCCGAATCCCGAAACATATCTCCACGCACAAATGCAATCCAAAAGTGTATACCTACATTTCCAGCCTTAAACACTGCGCACTGGCGGTGCACCAGACAGTCAAAGCATAGAGCTATTAACTGTTAGCTCCATGGTCAAAGTGTGCATGCCACCACCGCAAATTGTAAACATTCACTCAAAACGTGTGGAAAATAATGATGAGACAGTCAAAGCGTGCCACCACCGCAAACTGTAAACATTAATGACCACTGACATGACCCGAATTATGTTTGAGTCGACCCAGCTGCTGATCTGACAGTCCAATAACACACGTGTACCGGTGCCACTGATCTGTGGTCGGTGCGCACGTGGTTGACAGTTAAAAGCAAATTGCGTAATGTCTTGTCAGTGCGCCTGTGGCCCTAGCTAGCCCGGAATTTTAACTTTCAGTTTCACTCTCTCTCCCTCTCTCGTAACTCTGAACAGTATGATATCACCAAGGAGATATCTCCTTGATATCACTACTACTGAGAAAAGTGAATACTATCTTATCAGAGAAGCTTATTTGGAAATTTACACAAGATTAGTCCCGGCGGCCGGCACTTCGCATCAAAACAACAAACTCATTTTTTCTTTAATCATGAATTACTTTCGATCAAGAAAACATTATTTGAATAGATACTCAGACTATTCACAGTAAAAAAAATATTTTGAACAACTATTTAAATATTAAGAAACATTGTTTAAGCCAGTCAATATACAACTGTTTTTAAACTATTAAACCAATAGAATTTTTTTTAAACTTTAAACAGTTTGTTTTTAAATATTTTTTGCAATTTCCAACGATATCATTTAAAACTGTTAATATCATTGATAATTTGTTTGATGCATTTAACAACATATTTTTACAACATATAGGGTATGATATGACTTTCAAAACAATGTTGTTTCAAAGTTTAAACAACGCCACTTTAAACATCGCCAATTCTAACAGCGTTTTGGTACAATTTTATAATTTAAGTCGAAATATATCTAGGAGAAATGATTTGACCATAGAGCTATTAACAGCTCCATGATTTGACCGACTGGTTTGCAATTGTAAACATCAAGTCAACAGATGTCAGATGGTCCCCAGTCGTGAACGACCAAGCACTTCCCGTAACCCCCCTTCTCTCTCTCTCTCTCCCGGCTCTAACCAGCTGAAACATGATGCGCATTCGTCTAGTTGTTATTTGCAAACCCTTTCGCAAAAAAATACCCCAACAAATACAATCATCACAAAATTAATGGCGACTTTTTTTAAATGACTAAATTTGCAAATACTCATAGATCACCATCGTCAATTGTTAGTAAATTATTTCATGATAAATTCACTAGTCCATACATATCGTAGCAGATTCAACTCGAAAGTATGGGGTAAATGAAAAACGAACTGAGGTGAAAGAGGTCTGCACATGAGACTATACAGTAGACGATTGTTGTCTGCGTAGATCTCTCGGAGCCGTGTGCAAAGCTAGATTGCGTGCATGCTCATGCGATCGACGAGTACAGATTGCGTAATATTTCGAGGTGCATGTGCACACAGCCAGTTGAAACTAAATTGTTCTCTCGTATTTCGTAAGTACAATTACTAATTAGGGAAATATTACAACATGAATTTGGCCATTATTGATTTTATTTTCCTGCCGGGATACGGTCTAAGTTGATTGATCCCGGAACCGTCTCGGAGCCTCAGACCGCCGGGAATTCATCCCGATCCCGGACCGACTGACAACACTACCCTAAATGACCTTTGACCTTGGTCATGTGACATGAAACTCTAAAAGGATGTTCAGTAATACTTGATTAACCTTATGGCCAAGTTTTATTAACTAGGTCCATATACTTTCTAAGTTATGACGTCATTTCAAAAACTTAACCTCAGGTTAAGATTTGATGTTGACGCCGCCGCCGCCGTCGGAAAAGCGGCGCCTATAGTCTCACTTTGCTTCGCAAGTGAGACAAAAAAGGAAGGGGTTGGTGTAGGATTATCAACCTCACCCTTTAAAACTTTTAACCATTACAGAACAGCAGGCAAAGATCAAACTGAAAATTTGAATATGACAGACTAAGATGGCATTTGCTTGCTGCTAAACAACTCAGCCAGTGTTGCAAGAACTAAGCTCAAGTGTATGAATCTGATAATCACCTGAATATCTAATCCACTGCCACAGACATGAGGTCCCGAGATAGTACGTTCAACCCCATGCTCAGTCCTTGTATCCCATACCTAAAAGATCAATAATGATTGGTAATATATTAATGATTTTCCAGATTTGAAAGAACCCTCAAGAAGTCTCTCCTTATGCTGCACTGGCCGTAGCTACTTTTTGAAATATTGAAATGCATCATATTATTACTTTATTTTGTATAAGGGAACACCTTACTTAAAACAAGCTTCTTGAGGTGCTACCTACTTTTATCTTTTGTACATTTAACATTGGAATATCTACATATAAATGAACTGAATTGAATTATACAATTCTTTATTCATTTTGTAGAAATATAATATAGCAGTGTTTTAATTAGGAACCATTCTATGCATGACAGGTGACCCTTCTGTGAGGAAAATCACATTTTCATTAACAAGTATTTCTAAATGCTATACTTGCCAACCTACCTGTTAAGATATGAATTCTTGTTATTGAGACAAAGGCCCAAAATCACAAAGGTGGTTTTGAAAACCCACGGTTGAGTCCATGGTTTATGCAGATTTCCTGTATAAATTAGCTTAATTTAGCGCATATCGGGCGCGTGTATAAAACATGTCCAATGCTGATGCGCGCATTTGTCACAGTGCGCCAAATTGACGCCTGTTACCATGGTTAGATATGCTATTTTATTCATGAGTCCACTGTTTTTATTCATGAGTCCACTCTCCAAACCATGGACTTATGAATAAAATAGCGTATCTAACCATGGTAACAGGCGTCAATTTGGCGCACTGTGACAAACGCGCGCATCAGCATTGGACAAGTTTTATACACGCGCCTGATACGTGCTAAATTAAGTGTAATTAATACAGGAAATCTGCATAAACCATGGACTCAACCATGGGTTTTCAAAACCACCTTTGTGAATTCCGGCCTTAGAATGCAAAGTTTATTATTCACACTGACACTATCCACTATAGTATTAAATGGTACCTGGTGTGATGCAGATA
The DNA here is from genome assembly GCF_018143015.1 of Lytechinus variegatus. Lineage (NCBI taxonomy): Eukaryota > Metazoa > Echinodermata > Echinoidea > Temnopleuroida > Toxopneustidae > Lytechinus > Lytechinus variegatus. The sequence goes on from NC_054749.1 coordinate 33,382,489, forward strand.
CAAATGTACTGTGGCTAGAATTCAAATTTGGTAAGGAACAAACAGGGTTAATAATAATAATAATAGCGGCATATTTACCCAGGGTAGCCACTTCAGTTCCGAAAACTGTTCTCCCAGCGGGCCCTGCTATTATTATCCCGGCTTTAGCACGGCTACCTTGATCGGGCGCTCGAGCATTCGAGGAATTTCTTCCTACCGGGTACCCATTCACCTCACCTGGGTCGAGTGCAGCACAATGTGGATAAATTTCTTGCGATGGAAATGACGCCATGGCTGGGATTCAAACCCACGACCCTCTGTTTCAAAGTCCGAAGACTAATCCACTGGGCCACAATGCTCCACAGGGTTACCTGTCATGAGTAAAATTTTAACTTCTGAACCAACCTGATGATAATATAAACTTCCACTTCAAATAAAAAAAAATACTTCTCACCTTCAGACAATTATCCCAGCCTCCAGTCACAAAGATATGATTGTCATCAGGATGAAACTTTAAAGCAAAGATTCTCTGACCATGACCTGCCTCTAGAAGATCATTACGCTCTGGGACCAAAGCATTTGATCCTTGATACAGCCTTGTGAGCTGAAACAAAAGCAATATAAAATTACATTACTTTAATCTTCAAGAAACTACCAAGATCTACAATCTATACAAGCAATTAATAATGATGGTGATGCTGATGATTATGTCATAATAGCCACTTTAGTTACGAAAACTGTTCTTCCAGCAGATTAGCATGATTGATTAAACACTAAATTGGTGACAAACTAGTCGTAAATGATGTGAGAAAACATGCAAGGGTGTACAGTTTTATGTCCGTTTCAGGTATGTGAGTAGGAAAAGGGTACCGAGGAAAATTCATCATATTTGTGGGGTTTTTTTTCTTGTTGATTTGCAACAGTTTTAAGGAAAGCTTTTTGCTGTCTAAACATACAATCCCATTGCAATCATTTTAAGGGGGCATTATTGTGTATCCGATATATGCCCAAATACCCGTGAGTTCAGTATTATATAGTGCAGCCTTGAAGCCTGGTACCACTGGCAGACGGACACAAAACGTATTCAAAACGGATACAGCGGACAGCCAAAATTTCTAGGTGACACCATCCATTTTCATCCACTCAAGACAATGGACAAAAGGGCGAACAATGAAATCAGTGGACCGATGCTTGTTGGATATAGAGTATACAATGGGTACATAACATTTTCAAACGGATGACAAAATTATTTTCCGTTTCACATCCTCTCTGTAAATGCAGTGGGACCAAGCCTTAATATTTGCAACATAAGCAAACCTTCAACCAAAGTACCATGGACAATTAAAGCAAGTGAGGTGTTGATATACATTTATTTCAAAATTGATAAGACTGGAAAAGGATACAACCTAAATTTCTACAAATAGAGAAGTCTTTACCAACAGAAATTTACAAAACATTGAAACAAGCATGAAAGATCTTCTTCCTCCTACTTCCGACCCCCCACCCATAAGAACTGCTTTAATTACAATAAGGACTACCATTTGGCACATCATAAAAAATTCTTATTTTTGATTTGACCATGACCTAGACATTCCTTACCTTGTTAGTATTAGCATGATAGAGTCGCACGCTTTGATCTTTGCCAGCTGTAGCATACATATCTCCATGAAGACTGAAATCTAGAGCATTGATCTCATTTCCGCCCTCTGAATAAAAACACAATCAAAGCACAACTATCTCTTACTTCAGTCATCAATTCATGATTAACCACAAATACATATCTGTTCCATTCCATGGGGGGGATGGGGTGCCATCTCTTATATTGCTTACATTCCATGATCCCCCCCCCCCTAAAATCATATAAACAGAATTTTCATTAACTATTTTAGATGTGATACGTACTTGACACATTAATGTTGTCAAAGTCAATGAAGAGTCGCTGAGCGAGCACATAATACACCCACCTGCAACCCGGAAAATGGACTTATTTTATTTTATTGACCTTTTGACCTAAAAATCAATAGGCTTCCTGGGATCCATGCAAGTATCATACCAAATCATATGAGCCTAGGATAAGTTAAACTGAAGTTATGGTGTTTACAAAGAAAAGTTAACGGACGGATGGACAGACAGCCGGACACCGAGCGTGATACCATAATACATCCCGTAGGACGGGCGTATAATAATGAAAATAAAAATCATAAAATGAGTGTTTGCATCTTTTTGTACCAGTTCCCTATAAACTATTGGCCTTGATTTCTATGCAATAAAAATTTAGAGTATTTTGAATACTGCATATTTTTAAGTGATTACATTTGATAAAGGATAAAATATGTAAAGCACAATTTTTTTTAGAGAATAATTCTGACCTACAAGGGGTGACTTTGAGAACTTATGGTCGCAATCATGTACGTGTATGTATAGCAATATACCAAGTAAGTAAAATAAAGATGGATACCTCACAAATCCCCTGTTTAAGGAAATGTTCTGCTCCCAAATAATTTGATACCATATTTTTGTGGTATGTCTTCGTGCTTGGATAATTAGTAAGTATTCTTTGCAGTGAAGAAACTTTTGTTTTGCAACAAAGTAAGGCATGACTGCAATTAATGAATCCAGATCAGATGTCTTATTGAATCCAGATTTCAATGATGTCATAATCCTACAAGGGCTGCATTAAAATCCAGTGCAAAACACCTTTTCAAAAATTAACATTAGAATTGCTTAATAAACACTTTTAGTATCAATTTTCAATCTAATTTCATCAAAAAGGGACTTTCAAATGCTTGCTAACTAGGATTATGACATCAATGGAAACTGGTTTTACTCATTGCAGCCATGACATACTTTGGCGCAAATTAAACTTTACAACACAGAAGAAAAAAAAACCCTCTTGATTATCCAAGCGTTAATAATTTATTTGAGAGAAGATACTCGTTCCGGCCATATAGGCCTATAATAATTTTGTGTTCATGGCACATTTTTACTTACATTGTATATTTCATGAGGTGTCAAGTTTTTTTATACTAACATTGTATATAACCACCCCCCCCCCTTTCCCTCAAGCAGGTTCATAAATCTAGTAATTTTCTTTCCTCTAAATGTGATAGACACCAATATCTGTATGCCATTGTTATTGTAATATGATTGGTTAATAAGATTCATATATTTTTCTGGGAAAACAACTCAGGGAACCACTTGGTTCAGAAAGGTTACAGGTTAACATATGTGGTGATGCTTTACTCTGTCATTTCTGAACACTAAAATATTGTAGGAAATGTCAAGTCATGTTTGAAGAGGGCACTTTTTAACCACCGATTTATCCTTGACAAAATTAAACATTATCATTTGATATCTTACCAATGAGTGTATCAATTCGCTTGTTTTCAGCTGTGTTCCAGAGCGATATGACTCCATCTGAGCCAGCTGAAACAAGTACATCTTGCATACCAGGATGAAAGCTAAGGCACATCACAGGAAGAGTAGCACGGTCACCATGACTTAATATCTTCTGCACAGCACCAGTCTTGCTATTAAACAACTGAAATTAAGAAAAAGTAGTGTTATTCTTCTCTACATTGAGTCAGGGGGAATAAAGTGGTTCCATATCAAAAGAAAAAAGTAACCAAATAATTCAACAAACTCCCATCCCTACCCTTTCAAAAATACATGTTATTATGTATATTTTGTCATGTCATCAAACAAATCAATCATTTCAAATGCAAATTCATCTGATTTATCAAAATTTAAAACAAGTTTCAACAAGTTTAACTATAATACCCCTTTCACAATGATCACCTAGAAGATTCAACAACCAGTAACACAAAGCAACTGAACTTGCTACATGTGAAAAATATTAACTAAACAACGGGATAGATTTATAATTTTTTGATCTGTAACTTCATCGTTCATTGGTACTTATTTTTAAAACTGTAACAGCTCTCCGCTTTTAGTTAGTCAACTACTGTATTTGGAACTAGATCAGAACTCTCCTGTAGGATACTGCAAACAATTTTTTTTTCACTCCTTACAATGTACCTTTATTCCCCCATTGCCTGTTCCCACTGCCAGACTATCACCGTCGTGTGAGAACTGTAAGCTATACGTTCCCATTGCTGCCTCATCAAGCTGGAAAGAAATGAGTTCTTGAACCTTTGTGAACACACCGGCACTCTTCTTCTGTTCAGAGTCAATAGCCCGGCCCGTACGAATGGCCATTTCTAAACGTCTTCTAGCCATGATGACTACTGAAGAAAGACAAAATCACAAATTGGAAATTAATTCAATCAGTAAATCAATTAATAAGGACATAAACAAATAGAGTAAAGCAGGAGTGTCAATCCATGGTTCGGATAGGGGTGCAAAAGTAAAAAAAACAATCCAATATATTCAAATTATAAGACAAAAGTTCACATGCAGAGCTCAGCAGACCAAGAATTGAGAATTGTATCTTTGACTCTATGCCAACAGGTTCGGAGGTGTCATAAATATTTAATCAGGTTGTTGTCCCAGATCTTGGCAAAGAGGGCTTTGTGAAACAGTCAGCGGACAAGTAGCTCACTATCTCAGATTTAGTCAAGAAGTTATTTTATAAGTATGACGGTGTTGAGAAACAGGCCCCAGACTTAGGTGATAAACAAAAATGGCTGTAGACTAAAAGCTTGGGTCTCTGTTATGTTGGTTGTTCCACTGAACTCCGTTGGCTCAACTCACCAAATACAGAGACCGAAGTTCTAGCTCGTTCTATACAGGGGACTCAATGGCCATATGTTTATGTACCAAGTTCAGATATTAGGGAAGTAAAGTTGTGCGACAGCCGAAGTAAGTCACTGTTTTTCCCCTTTTAAGTTTATTTTCCCAGTTTTGGTGCATTTCAGGCCATAACAAAATAATATACAAATAATGCATGCAGCCGAGTGTGTTAGTGGAAGTGCAGAGCACGTGAGGTTTCTTTAGATAGGAGCCGCACTGTATGCCCAATGTGCACTGTCTATAGAAACCGAGCTTTCTCTGCATATACTTTTACGCCCGACAGAGCAAGTGCATTATTTGTTTCATAAAATAGCAACACAGAAACAAATTCTTGAAGTTGTTTAGTTAGACTTCTCCCGGGACTTCTACCGAACTGGTTTGCTTGAGCATGCAATGTCAATTTTCGTTGCGCACCGCAGTGCACCAAAAACGTTGTATGTCATGTGATGTGTATTGGCCAATTGCGATGCTTGAAATAATACACCTATTTTGTAATAATCTTTATTTTGGTAGTTCTTTTAAAAAATATTTTTATGAAAAAAAAAATTGATGAGCCCCGTCGGGGGTATTTTGCATTGTTACCCCCTAATGGTGGCTGCACGATAGCGAGCCATCTGTGTACGAGGAGAAATTAAAAAAATTAAAAATGTTAAAAAACTCCTCCAGATGGCTGCCAGCTGTCTAATATGGCTGGAGCTCTTTCTATGGTCACAACTTCCATACCATTATCATTAATAATATTATTTTATCTCCACAATAACAGATAATTCTTCCCTCTGGGTCAGGGGCCCGTTTCTCAACACCTGGACAAGTTAGTCATATCTTTATCCACCAACCATGGAGTTAGTTCCAATCTTACTAAACCTGTTTCACGAAAGGCTTCCTAACTAGAATAGCTTGATATCGATACTATCGGTAAAAAGAGCAGACGAGACGTAGCCTTAGTCACAAAAAAGCATAATTTTCAAGAGAAAAATCACGACAAAATTGCAAATATTGTGATTAATTGGGAAATAGATCTTTTCAAAATAATAGCACAGGAGAATTATGGATCATACATACTTAGACCATGAAGACTGGAGCATTCAATTGCTGAGAAAATTAAATTATGAATAATTCATTTCACGACTAAAAATCACTTGTGGACGTTGAGAGATGGGTACCCCCGGGATATACAATTTTAATAGCTTACGAAAGTAAACCATAACGGGTTTCTTTGTTAAAAGATCATAATTATACGGTCTTTTACAATTCCAAAAATCATCAAAATATAATTCAACAAAGCATTTTTTAATCTTTGACACCGAAACATTCGATATTTGGCAAATAATATGCAGAAATTAGCATTAGAGAGAGAATATATCAAACTGTTGATAGGGGTCTGAAAACAACAAATACGAGTCCAGTTATGGATGGCCTGACGTGGTATAGAATCTTTATCGATTAAATTATTTTACTTTTACAAAATGAATGGTTTTGGCATTTTACCAACAGTTTTTATATTTTCTTAGGAAAGATTTTCGGGTCAATCCATGTCAAATCAACCAATGCTTGTCACCCGACCCTCTTCGATTTTCTTTAAACTCGCACCAAATGTTGCCCCAAGTGTCTGACGGAAAAATCTGAAATATTTTGCCCCAAGGTCAAATGGTTGCTACGATACGGCCTCCCATAGCAACCAATGCACACACAAAAAATTATTTTAAATAAAATTGCCTATTTTTGATTGACTACTGCAGCAAAGTTTGATTGATTACAGTCTTCATTTTAAGTAAATTGGAAGAACTTTTTGGTCTAAACATGCAGAGTATACTGTAGCGCGGACCTGTCAACCGGATTTCGCACACGAGGTCACCGAAAATGGCGTTAAGCATCCGTGTCAATGATTTCAGAAGCATGTTTGGAGGCTCATAAATCCAAAACTAAATTAGCTTAGAACCAAATATTATGCACATTTATGGACTTTCAGATACTCAAGAGAATTACAAAAAATTGACCCAAGAGTGTGTGTCGTTTTCCTGTAGGACGCCCTCAAAGTTGGATTTTTTTCAAAAGATGCCAAGTTCAAGGTCACGGATCACCTCCCGTCCCATCGAGGAGGGGGACCAATTTCTGTGTTTTGATAGACATTTACCCATATTTTCAAGTGTTACTTGAGAAATTTTGCTACCGGAATGTTTAGGGGCTGATTTGCGCATTCCAAAATGGTCGTAAACACCCTAAAATTGATGTTAATGACACATACATGCTTTTCAACACTTTTCAAATTGTGATAACTCAAAGATGAAGAGCCCAAAGACATTGATATCTTCTGTGATGATAGTCTGTAATTAGTATTAAAAGAATATATCTTCAGAAATAGTTTTTATTGTTGGTAATGACCTTGAAAACACACCTAAAATTCAATAAAAACAGTAAATTGGCTAATTTTCCAGAATCAAATGGCATTCAAATGGTGTTTACATTGACTTTCAAATGGGTGTCATTTCAATACAAAGGGTGAGCTTAAGCCAAAACTTGAAAGACATGTTCAACTTTTGGTCTACTTTGAGCAACATAAAATATTTGAACTCAAAACCATATCATTTGACCTTGAAATTATTCCAAATATAGCTATTTGTTGCTTCATAAGTAGCATATTCAAATCGCGCGTGTACATTGTACTTTGCAACACATTTCAAAATGGATTTTCTCATAGAGAGAATACCTGATCAGGCTGATATTTGCAGTATAAGTAGTCTGTAATGAGTTCTTGGAGGATCTACAGATTAAGTACTATTCTCTGATGACAATGACCTTGAAAATACAGCTGAAAATCATAAAAATCAATAAATCATACAATTTTCATTAATAATCAAGTGTTTTTATCCACTTTTAATTGTGTGTTATTCCATCTTAGATTGTGAGTTCATGCTGATAATTGCAAATCGTGTTCCACTTTTGGTCTACTTTAAGTTACGTAAAATATTTGAACTCAAAACCATATCATTTGACCTTGAAATTATTCCAAATATAGCTATTTGTTGCTTCATAAGTAGCATATTCAAATCGCGCGTGTACATTGTACTTTGCAACACATTTCAAAATGGATTTTCTCATAGAGAGAATACATGATCAGGCTGATATTTGCAGTATTAGTAGTCTGTAATGAGTACTTGGAAAATCTACAGTTTAGGTAACTATTCTATCAAGACATGAGTGGGTTAAAAACACTTGATTACTAATGAAAATTGTATGATTTATTGATTTTCATGATTATCAGCTGTATTTTCAAGGTCATTGTCATGAGAGAATAGGTACTTAATCTGTAGATCCTCCAAGAACTCATTACAGACTACTTATACTGCAAATATTAGCCTGATCAGGTATTCTCTCTATGAGAAAATCCATTTTGAAATGTGTTGCAAAGTACAATGTACACGCGCGATTTGAATATGCTACTTATGAAGCAACAAATAGCTATATTTGGAATAATTTCAAGGTCAAATGATATGGTTTTGAGTTCAAATATTTTATGTTGCTCAAAGTAGACCAAAAGTTGAACATGTCTTTCAAGTTTTGGCTTAAGCTCACCCTTTGTATTGAAATGACACCCATTTGAAAGTCAATGTAAACACCATTTGAATGCCATTTGATTCTGGAAAATTAGCCAATTCACTGTTTTTATTGAATGTTAGGTGTGTTTTCAAGGTCATTACCAACAATAAAAACTATTTCTGAAGATATATTCTTTTAATACTAATTACAGACTATCATCACAGAAGATATCAATGTCTTTGGGCTCTTCATCTTTGAGTTATCACAATTTGAAAAGTGTTGAAAAGCATGTATGTGTCATTAACATCAATTTTAGGGTGTTTACGACCATTTTGGAATGCGCAAATCAGCCCCTAAACATTCTGGTAGCAAAATTTCTCAAGTAACACTTGAAAATATGGGTAAATGTCTATCAAAACACAGAAATTGGTCCCCCTCCTCGATGGGACGGGAGGTGATCCGTGACCTTGAACTTGGCATCTTTTGAAAAAATCCAACTTTGAGGGCGCCCTACAGGAAAAAAACACACACTCTTGGGTCAATTTTTTGTAATTCTCTTGAGTATCTGAAAGTCCATAAATATGCATAATATTTGGTTCTAAGCTAATTTAGTTTTGGATTTATGAGCCTCCAAACATGCTTCTGAAATCATTGACACGGATGCTTAACGCCATTTTCGGTGACCTCGTGTGCGAAATCCGGTTGACAGGTCCGCGCTACAGTATACTCTGCATGTTTAGACCAAAAAGTTCTTCCAATTTACTTAAAATGAAGACTGTAATCAATCAAACTTTGCATGCAGTAGTCAATCAAAAATAGGCAATTTTATTTAAAATAATGTTGTTGTGTGCGCATTGGTTGCTATGGGAGGCCGTATCTTAGCAACCATTTGACCTTGGGGCAAAATATTTCAGATTTTTCCGTCAGACACTTGGGGCAACATTTGGTGCGAGTTTAAAGAAAATCGAAGAGGGTCGGGTGACAAATTGTCTGAAAATTGGTTGATTTGACATGGATTGAACCATATGTCCCCTCCACTAATTTTAAAAAATACTTCCCCAAAACCCCCTTCTGTCTTTCTCTTTTTTCTTCTTTTTTTTTCTACTTACTTCTGGTGGGAACTTGGATTCGAACCTCTCGCTGCAGAACGAAGCATCTCCAGACTGTCGCCTTACTCACTGAGCTAGCAGGAATTGTTGAAAGCCATGGGTTTCATAACAATTATCAACCGATATTACGACTAGTCTACTCTCCAAGAGTATTGGGTATTTATTTTTCTGACTAAATAAACCAATGCCATTGGGAATTACACACTCGAATTTTTGACGGAATAAAGCCATATTTTGGTATGTATCTGACTTTTCCTTCTTAAATTTCTTACATATATGTTAGATAATTCTTGATAAACCTTAATTCTCCATATTTTTTTTTTCAATTTTAGTGGAGGGGACATATGGAAGTCTTGCCGTTTCGGATATAATACAATTATCATTGAATGCATTATCCCACTTGTTTTGTGATGTTATTTTAACCTCTACGATTGATTACGCAAGATTATAATTTTAAAATTTCTAGGCACTTTTGCATGTCATAGTCTACCCACGTGATGCCACTACGTCATTGAGAAAGAAGTTATGACCATGATGACAGGTTCGGAGGTGTCATAAATATTTAGTGAGGTTGTTGTACCGTACCCGATCTTGGTAAAGAGGGCTTCGTGGAACGGTAAGCAGACAAGTAGCTCACTATCTCCGATTTAGTCAAGAAGTTAGACTTATGACGGTGTTGAGAAACGGGCCCTGAATTCTGCCTCTGACCATCCCCAGACCCCAACCCCGTTAACCTAGCCAAACGACAACCGGAGCTCTTCCGATCAAACCCCAGTCCCTGCAGGCAAGGCCGACCCAGACTACCACAACAAGCAGAGAAGCAGGCCGGAGCTCCCTGGATTACTGCAGCGTAAACCATCATCATTTCATGACAACTCTCCTACTCTCACTTTTTTCTCAACACCCCACATTCTCTGCTCCTTTTCCCACTACGAAGGATATTATTATACTAGTCTGAAGACCATATACTTGCAATGACTGTACCTGGGCTTGGTCAATTCTCAAATTCAGTCTGTGGACTTGCGAATCGACAGCTGGGGTAGCCTGTTTGCGCGTTTCCGTTTTACACCCTGGCGAAGGCATTTTCCGGAAAAGTAGCTAAAAAGCGACTAGTGAAGAGTCTACGTCTACGTTTGTTTACATTATCAGCTGGGCGCGCGATCCAAAGTCCGCACCGAAGTTATCCGCAGAACATACCGTACTGTCTTGCAAATGCAGCTGCATGAGCTTATACTTTCCAGGTTTGATCATTTGCCTTGCCGACTTGCTGATGTCTGTCTTTCTCTCTATCTGTCTATATATCTATCTCTATCTATGTAACTGCAGTATCTATCTATCTAATAATCCTCTCTGTCTCTCTCATTCTTTATCTAACATCTATCTATCTCAAATCTCTCTATCCATCCATCTGTCTGTCTTTCTCTATTTCTCTCTCTCTCTACCTACCTATGTAACTACAGTATCTATCTGTTAATTTGTCGCTCTTCTCTCTCATTCTTGATCTATCTGACATCTATCTATCTCTCAAATTCTCTATCTATCTCTCTATCCATCTGTCTGTCTTTCTCTATTTCTCTCTATCTATTTATCTATTTTTTAACTAGAGTATCTCATCTATCTGTTAATTTGTTAATAATCTTCTCTGTCTCTCTCATTCTTTAATTATCTATTTAATATCTCTCTCTATCTATCTATCTATCCATCTGTCTGTCTTTCTCTTATTCTCTCTATCTATTTATCTATCTATTTTTTTAACTTATCTATCTGTTAATTTGTTAATATTATTTGTCTCTCTCCCTCTTTATCTATCTAACATCTATCTATCTCTATTTATCTATCCATCTGTCTGTCTTTCTCTACTATCTATATATCTATCTATCTATGTATCTATCTATCTATCTGTTAATTTGTCTATCTTCTCTTTCTCTCTCATTCTTTATCTTTCTATCTATCTAACATCTATCTATCTGTCTCTCAAATTCTCTATCTCTCTCCCTCTCTAGCATTTTCTCTCTCTCTCTTTGTCCGTCCATATTTCTATCTACGACATCTCTCTCTCTCTCTTTCTATCTATCTATCTATCCACCTCTCTCTCTCTATTTCTATCTATCTATCCGTCTATCTTGTCTCTATTTATTTATCAGTCTTCTATCTATCTTTCGGCAGCTTCTAAGTGTATCAATCCATCAAACTTCAATTTGTCTTTCCATTATAAGTATCTGTTTATTTTGATTTTGTCTGTCATTCTATTCATTTAGTTAAAATTTATTTTTATAAAAAAAACTATCATAAACAACGAGACTGCAAAAGCATGTTCGGATTTCACTCCTGACTGCCGCTCTTTCTGTACATGAAGTGCCGAGATCAGTAACTGTGCAAATTGCATGCGGTGGTGGACTCGCCTGTGTCGCACGCTGCATGCAACCTTAACCAGCGACGTGTGTAGACTCTTCACTAGTCGCTTTTTGGCTACTTTTCCGGAAAATGCCTTCGCCAGGGTGTAAAACGGAAACGCGCATCCTGGACTACAAACGCATGCAATCTCAGTGGCTACACGGCCACATAACTTCATATGAGATTTCATATGAATTAAATCTGAACATGTCTTGCAGTGCCGTTTGTGTTCTCAGGGAGGTGAGAAACTTAGAATTCGGGCGATAGATAGCCAATTGATTTAGTAAGCAGAATAATGATAAGACAAGAATAGCAACAATAGTACCAAACGAAAGAGAATCTACAGCATGTAGAAAGAAGTCCAGTTGTTTCGAACTATAATTGTTTCAAAATGATTCTAAGTTACGATGAATTAAAATATTAACACCAGACTAACACCGCCGATACTACTACTACTGAGTACTATAGTGTCTACTCCTACTGCTGCTGCTGCTGCTGCTACTACTACTACTACTACTAATTATGATAATAATAATTATAATAGTGATGATGATAAGAAATAAGCAGAAGAAAAAGAAGAAAACAAGAAGAAGAAGAAGACTGAGAAGAAGAGGAGAAGAAACAAGAACAAGATGAACGGTAATAATTAATAACAGTATAACTACTAATACTGTTCATAACAATGACGCTAACAATATAATAATAATAATAATAGTGATAATAACGATGATGATATTGACAACAAACTATGCAATTTATAATGCTAATGAAAATAAAGTATGCTATACTTATGCTACTACTAACCATGATAAAAATATGATAATAATAATTTATCATATAGCAATAATAAATGTATAACTACATTAACTACTAAAAAATTGTACCACTATTATTACTACCACGACGACGATGCGGCGACTACTACTAATTATAGTTATAATTTGGAAAACAAAGTAAAAACTACTCATTGTAGCAAGTATAATCAACAAAGTATAATTTGTCCAGTTAGTTTCCCTTTAAAGGAATCGTCCAGGCTGAAAATCTTAATAAATAGAGTAAAATTCACAGAGCAAAATGCTGACAATTTTATCAGAATCGGACAAGTTTTAAAAGTTTATTGATATTTTGTGAAAACAGTTATATGCACATCATCAAGGTGGGCTGATGATGTCACATCCCCACTTTCTTTTTACCATGTTTACTTATGTTATTATACATGAAATTATATATTTTTCTTTATTTTTTCATAAATCTGTAAATGATTTGTCTCCATGGCATTATAATGAAATATGTTGCGGCAATAAATAAATAATGCACTTAGTTGTCAATCCAATTGTTTTAGTTCTTGGTAGAAAAAACAATTGAATAAACCTAATTTCATGAAATAAAATACAAAATATGACATCATCAGCCCATCTAATGAATATTCATGAAGACATGCCTAGAATTGTTTCACAGGAATGATGCAAATCTTTAGAATTCAATAACTTCGTTATTTGTTATCCGATTTTGATCAATTTTCCAGCATTTTGCTCTGCGAATTTTACTCTATTTATTGAGTTTTTATATGTCTTTTATCACTAATACACGGCCCCAAATACCATCGTCAAATTAAGGTACAAAGTATACAGTACTTTACATCAAACAAAGTTTAAAAAAAACAAATAACATAAAAATTTCTTGCCAACAAGTGAATAGATAATATATGAATTGTTTGAACATATTGTATTCGCTTGTAAGAATCTTAATCTTACTGTGCAGTGATCAACAATGCAGTGTCATACAACGGTGAATATCATCTTCTTCCATGATAGTGAGGGGGCAAATTACCACTGAACTATACCACTACGTTGTAATAGGTCCATCGGGTGCAAATTACCTGCAATTCGGCAAAGGCAAATGATCAAGGCAAACATTCTGCATTTGAACATATAGCTCTATGCATTTGAACATGTTCTGTTGTTATCTTCGGTACTTTTGCATCGCGCGCCCAGCTGATAATGTAAACAAACGTAGACTCTTCACTAGTCGCTTTTAGCTATTTTTGCGGAGAATGCCTTCGCCAGGGTGTAAAACGGAAACGCGCGGGGCGGGGCGCCGGCAACCAATAGCGGAGGAGAATAAAATACCGGTAATATTGACGTACGTACAACTGGGGGGGGGGGGGGGGGGCCGGGGGCACTTACATTGACGAGTAGATGCACCACTGGCGTAAATCCGGGGGGGGGGGGGATGGGGGGATATTTCCTCCAATTTTCGAGGAGGGGGGATGGCCTGTACAAACACCCCCCCCCCTTTACGAGAAAAAAAAATCACAAGAGATAATTGTTTTATTGGTTAAAATTCTTCCTAAAATACCGCTTAACAAATAAAACAATATTATTGAATCATAAAATGCAAATAAAGAGCCAGTTCACCTTTTCCAACCGAAATACTTATGTCCATATAACATTGAAAAGAGACCCCAGTTTCTTTCAATTCATCAATGTTGGGGTCTTGGGAAGGGATTAAGCCTTAAGGTGGAATGTAAAAAAGATGATAATATTGGAGGGGTATTTGCCGTATTATTTTATTTATTATTCATTATTATACATTGCATAAGAAACATTTTTATCATAACTTCAGTGCCTATGCTTCGATCGGCTTCTCGTATCGCTTTTGTTGGTGTGTCTGCCACACCGTAATCTATGATACATACGGGCAAAATGCATTTCGGTATCGGTAAAACACTATTAATTTTGTTTTATTTGTTTCTAATTTGTTTCTCTTGGAAAATTTACAGGAGACATTGCTTTGCAGGTTACTGCTTTAATGAAGCTCTGGCACATGAATCATGACGAATGTACCCCACCTCAATCCATATATTAACTTTGTTAAAATATATATCTTTTGGAGACCCCAAAGTGGCAAAACTGCATCTCCCCGGCATTCCCGCTACTTTACAAAACCAGTTTGACTTGTATTATCAACTTGGAAAACACAGATGTATGGGACATCAGACAACATGATTCCTGAAAAAAGGTTTTTTATTTTTGTTTATTTAAGCCCACGGGAGCCCTCCGAATTTACCCCATCCCCTCTCCGTATTTCGACTTTAAATAAAAAAAATATCATGTTTTATAGAGCCATCGGCAAGGCAAATTGCGTTTTTTTTGTATAATAAAGCAACTTTTATATCTATATGTTTTATATTTACATTCATCATTATTGATATCATTATTATTAATATTATTATTAATAACATTACTATTATTATTATTGTTCTGCCGTTTGTAATAGTGCTCTAGCACAGTAAAGGCTATAACCCAACAAGAGCATGCCCTGGATACCCTTTCCCTTTTTGGTTTTATGTATTAAAAAATAGTTTATTGTCTTTATAGAACTCTTAAAAGATTACTTTTGTTTGTATTGATACATTGGAATAGATTGAGGAGAAAATACTCTTCAACTGACATGTAGAGGAGCTGTGGTAAATTATAGAAGAACAGCCACACGGCCCTTTATTGATTCCACTCTATGTTGAATTTAAATATTTTGAGAGCCCAATCAGAAGAAAGATACATTTCTACTACACACAGTAAAGCCTCTTTGCGTTCTCCTCTTGAAAAAAAAACAAACATAGAAGGCATTGTTTTATATCTCATAAAATTAGTTCGTGTACATGACGGTGGCCTGTCGAAGTTGCCAAAACCGTTTATTTTGTTTTGACAATATATATTTAGAATATCGTCTAAATGAAGCCCTCATCTGGAAAAGGGCACTTATTAAAAGCAGCATCTACGGCATCTACATTATATAGAGGAGGCTTTGGCACTGGGAAGAGGGGCTGAAGCTTGTTTAATTTCTTGGGACCAAAATTTTAAACTGAACCTTTTTTATTGTCAAATTTACATCAATAAATTTTACGGGAAAATAAACAAAAAGGATTGCACTACAAAATGAAGTTTTTTTGGTAACTTTTCTTTTTTTTGTCACATTTGCCGGAATTCCAGGGGGGTGCTATCTATCGAGAATAATTCACGCAGCACCACCCCCCCCCCCCTCTTCCGGAAAATCTTGCGGATGCTTCAGCCCCCGCTTCCAAGTACCAGGGCCTCCTCTATATAATGTAGATGCTACCTTGAATAAGTGCCCTTTTCCAGATGAGGGCTTCATTTAGACGATATTGTAAATATATATTGTCAAAACAAAATAAAGGGTTGGGCAACTTCGACAGGCCACCGTCATGTACACGAACTTATTTTATGCGATATAAAACAATGCCTTCTATGTTTTTTTTTCAAGAGGAGAAAGTAAAGAGGCTTTACTGTGTGTAGTAGAAATGTATCTTTCTTCCGAATGGGCTCTGAAAATATTTAAATTTAACATAGAGTGGAAGCAATAACGGGGTTTGAGTATTATAGAGCTTACGTGTGGCTTCTTTTTTCAATGTACTACAGCTCTTCTACATGTCAATTGTAGAGTATTTTCTCCTCAATCTATTCCAAGATATCAATACAAACAAAAGTAATCTTTTAAGAGTTCTAAAGACAATAAACTATTTTTGAATACATAAAACCAAAAGGGAAAAGGGTATCCTAGGCATGCTCCTGTTGGGTTATAGCCTTTACTGTGCTAGAGCATTATTACAAACTGCAGAACAATAATAATAATAACATTAATAATGAAATTAATATAGATAAATATGAACTATAGATATAAAAGTTGCTTTATTATAACAAAAAACGCAATTTGCCTTGCCGGTGGCTTTTAAACATGATATTTTTTTAGGGCTCCCGTGGACGTAGGCTTAAATAAACAAAAAAAAAACTATCTTCAGGAAACATGTTAACTGATGTCTCATACATCTGTCTTTTCCAAGTCAATAATACAAGTCAAACTGGATTTGTAAAGTAGCGGGAATGCCGGGAGATGCAGTTTTGCCACTTTGGGGTCTCCAAAAGATATATATTTTTACAAAGTTAATATATGGATTGAAGTGGGGTACATTCGTCAGGATTCATGTGCCAGGGCTTTATTAAAGCAGTAACCTGCAAAGCCTGCAAAGCAATGTCTCCTGTAAATTTTCCAAGAGTAACAAATTAGAAACAAATGAAACAAAATTAATAGTGTTTTACCGATACCGAATTGCATTTTGCCCGTATGTATCATAGATTACGGTGTAGCAGACACACCAACAAAAGCGATACCAGAAGCAGATGGAAGCTATTGTGTTGAGATTGTGTTATCTCGAATGACATACCATTGATCGCTTTATTGTCCGATTCGTGAGTGTGACTGTGACATAGAGGTTGTTTTGGTCTCGTTTTAAATAGCGCAATATCACGTCATACATTTTGACATATTTGCCCTGTTTCTAAGCAAATTAAGACACTAATAATGTCATGAA
Source organism: Lytechinus variegatus (assembly GCF_018143015.1). NCBI lineage: Eukaryota > Metazoa > Echinodermata > Echinoidea > Temnopleuroida > Toxopneustidae > Lytechinus > Lytechinus variegatus. Next base: position 33,399,649 of record NC_054749.1, read on the forward strand.
GCATATCGATGTTTTCGCTAATATAATCTCTTTCATGTAATGTTGACATTTTGTATTAATTGCTGTTATTTATAAAAACAGTTCAGAATTCTTGAAAAAATACTCTATTTTGAATTATAATTTGCATAATTTAGGTAAATTAGTTAATAATAAACAAGGATATCCCAATTTTTTTATGACAATTTTCTTCCCTGTCTTACCCTAAATCTTTATTTCCAATTTTAGGGCAGTTCTGGTGAAATATATATTCTGAATTACTTGTTTATACTATATCGACATAATATGCAAATTTGTGCAAATTACTTGCTTATTTGCATAGATACAGCGTGTCTCTTTGGATGAATCTTTTTCTTTTGACTCAAGGAACATTTGTACTAAAAAATGCAGCGTTCACCCCTTTTTTGCAGTTAACAAGTCTACTATCAAAGGGAAAGTTGTTCACATGTGACATCACACATTGACTATACCATGCGCCACTGGCGTAAATCCCGGGGGGGGGGGATGGGGGATATATCCCCCCAATTTTCGAGGAGGGGGAATGGCCTGTACAAACACTCCCCCCCTCTTTTACGAGAAAAATTAAAAAAAAGAATAAAAAGAGATAATTGTTTTATTGGTTAAAATTCTTCCTAAAATACCGCTTAACAAATAAAACAATATTATTGAATCATAAAATGCAAATAAAAAGCCAGTACACCTTTTCCAACCGAAATACTTATGTCCTTATTATAACATTGAAGAGAGACACCAGTCATTTTTTCTTCCAATTCATCAATGTTGGGGTCTTGCTGGGAAGGGATTAAGATGGAATGTAAAAAAGATGATAATCCTTGTCGCATTGCCAACGAGAGGATATCCATGGTATTAGTGATTGAAATATTCAAATGCTCATAACTTTCTCATTATCTTGTCCGATTTTTCTCAAACTTTCTTTGTTCTTATTTTTTATTTTCTGTTTTGACACGAGCCTACTTGTTCCAAAGGTTTCAATCCCCTTTAAACTAGATTTGAAAATAAGAACCAACTTGTCTGAATCATATATAGTTTTCATAACTTTCTTATCTTACATCGGAATATGATGAAATTTTCAATTTTCAGTGTTGTGCTTGTTGGATTTTTCACGTTCAAATCAACTTTCGGTTGGGGCGGACTTGTCCTTATAAGTAAGAAACTAACTTGTCGCATTTAGGCCTGAATTAAGTGCATAAAATCATCCGGGCTCCGTAAAAGGTTTGCGATTGATCGCAAATATGAAAGAACCGCACTGATTAGTCCCTGGTCAGTATTTTGAACCAATTGCGCGTGTAACGTTGATCTTGATTGGTCAGTTTATTTTAGCGATTGATCGCTATTCTTTTTGTTATGGAGCCCAGCAGTTTTCTTAAATGAATCAATGAGCATAATATTCGCTCATGAGAAGCGCGGGCAATATATCTATAGGCCTAACGAAATTTTGACATTGATTATAAAAATTAAGCTTACTTCTGTTCTGTTATTAGGACTCAAAATTAATGGAAGTTTATAAGCTTTCAAACCGCGCCGAAACTATAATTCCTTCAAAATTATGCGCGCTTGTACTGTATTTTCACGTTCAATCTCCTTCGGCATTCGAAAGGCGCGCATGATGTCATAATTTTGTGAAGATAATTTTTCTCTCAAAATTCAATAGAATTGGTCAGAGAGAGGAGGCTCCTATAAGTATGGGAAGGCGGGGTAAGTTGAGCATAGGGGTACGTTGAGCCACCAACCCCAGGCCAATAATGAATGTGTCATATATATTGTGGTGGTGTCATTATAGCCCATAACCCCACCACATTTTGTTTTCAACTTTGAAACAAAAAATACTTTTTTATAGGGAAAATAAAAATTTCAGCCAAAAAGTAAAAAAAGGTGTGTCGTAGATAAGTGTTTTTTACCCACACAGCGTCTTTAAATATAATAAAGAAATACGAACAATTCTGTTTGTCCAGGTATATAGATTCTCATTCTTGTCATATATAGTCTGTTACATCGGATGGATCATGCATAACAAATGTGTGGCTGTAATATCGCATTAAGCACGGACTGGGGTAAGTTGAGCCAGTCAACATAGGGTAAGTTGAGCCAGTCAACATAGGGTAAGTTGAGCCATGGTAATGTGGTAATGTATATTAAAAAACAATCAAACCTTCAAAAGCCATCGATATGCATGCAGAAACTTGAGCAAATTCACATGACAGTTGTTTTACTTTTAGAGGATGTTAGTGAAGAGAATTAGTAAGTGAAAGACTAAAAAAAGTTACCTGCTGGTTCTTCCCCCATATGTTTTGTACATAGTTTTTGTGGCTCAGTCCCAGAACATGCAGAAGGTGGCTCAACTAACCATTAATTTCAATTTAATTTTAATCCGATTTTGATCAAATTTTCAGTAGTTTGCCGCTTTGTGAATTTTACTTATTATTTTTATATATTGAGATATAAATATTTCCTGCCTGGACCATCCCTTTAATGGAATGCCACATACCCTTTTCCCTTCCCTTTTCTATCTTTCTTTATCTCTAAAGGTTTTCCATATTACTTCACGTTTATAAAATAAAACAAATGGTTGTCACGGTGTTCGGACAATCGATTTTAACAGCCATTTGGAAAAGTATAAATTCAAGAAAAGTCTCGTCAATTTTATTACGAAATGTTGGGCAATATAATAAGAGAACAAAATTGAAGAAGATTACAACTATTGAACTCATATTATTTAGTGTAATCCAAAGACAAAAAAGAAGGCTTAAACATTTGAAAGTGTATGGACCTCCCATCCCATCCTACTCCTTCATTTTTTTTTTTACATTATCCAGTAAACTCACAAAAAAGTATTTGGCAGTGAGTACAAACTTCGTGCGTGTCCACCCGGGTGTCCATACTTCGCGGACGGTCATTATCTACTAACTAGCCAATATCCTTGAAATCTCGACGTCATCAACATCATCAACGAGAAAAGCGACCTAAAATTACCAATTGATGTAAGTTTCTTTACGATGAGTTCAGTACTCATGAAAATATTGGCAAAAGATCGGCAAATTCACCGTTAGCGCCCGTTTTGAAGAAATCTATTCTCAACAAGCATCACGATATCACCATTTTGCAAGCAGAAATCATCCAAAATGTGAGTTAAATGTGGTACTAAACGATAAAGCATTTTGCTATCAATCTGATATAAATATTTCACTTAAGTTGAGCTTGAGTTTTTGTTTAAATCTCCACGAAAACTTTGGTCCGCGAAGTTAGGTCACACTTTTTCTGAACGGTTTTACAGCACAGCGCGCATTCGCTGATTGGAATAGAATTTTGAGATCGCGATACCGGCGAAACCCCCTGACCTACTTTACATTTCGTCCATGATTTTATAGTTTACGAACTTGCCGTCAATGTGGTAACTATTTCTTGAATTGGTTTTGTATGAATTATGAATATTTTGTGAAAAAAATTAAGCCTGATGAATATTGATTAAAATTGCGCGAAGTTTGGACACCCCGGCCATCATTAAAAATATTACCGGATACAATTTCAGAAATAGGACAGCGTAATTCGAATCGTCTTGTCTATTGTCAATTTTCTATTGTATTAGATTGATTATTTAGATAAGTACGGTGCATAAATTTAAGAATATGTTTTTTTTTTAAATCAGAACAAATTACTATACAAATCCTAGGCTCTGAAAATCACGAATATTCATGATTTGGTGAATATTCATGAGTAATTGACACGCGCGGTGCGTGCGCGTACGTACGCGTCGGCCTTTTTAAAAAAACAAACGGAAGCGCCCAATTGAAGTAATGCATTAATGCAGGACAACTCGAACGGACTGAGCCAAATCTAGAAAAAAATAAATACATTTGGTCGACTGAAAATAGATGTAAATGCTCGAAAAAGGAGATGTTATATTTCTACTTCGCTGGCGCGTATTTTCGGTAACTGGAGTTAACCAAACTGTTCTACAGGAAGCTATATTATACTAGCAGAACTCGAAGGTGTTCGTTTCAAATTTCTCCTAGTTCGTCGTCCACCCTTCCTCCACCGGGGCAGACCCGGCGTGCTTGATAGGTTATCTACGTTGAGCTGAATAGAATCGGGCGCGGGACTGCCGTAGTTGTGAAGGCGGATCATCACACTCACAGTCAGCACTGTCTCCTTGTTGTTTATGTTAATATTTCAGTTCATTTCTGTAACTGCCAACTGGGAGCAGTGTGTGTATGTATCAATTTAACTTCATATCATATCGTCCACCCTGTTTGTGAGAAAGACTGAGCGGAGGGAGACAGAAAAAATGAAGCACAAAAACAAATCGACGGCAACGCCAGAAAAATCAGCAAGGCAGTCAGCGCCAGAGAGCCCCTTTCTTCCTCAAAAGAAGATAAATGACAGGTAGGTTCTAGGTGGTTACACTTCGTAATTCCGAAGCTTCGTAATTCCGAAGGTTCTTTATTCCGAAGGTTCGTAATTCCGAAACACGTAAATTGCCTATACCTCGATGTTCGTTAATCCGAAAACGAAAAAAGGTTCGTTAATCCGAACATTTGTGGCGTAATTCCGACGATTCGTTATTCCGAAGGTTCGATAATCCGAAAACGAAATAAGGTTCGTTGTTCCGAAGGTTCGTTGTTCCGAAGGTTCGTTAATCCGAAAACGAAAAAAGGTTCGTTGTTCCGAAGGTTCGTTGATCCGAAAACGAAATAAGGTTCGTTTTTCCGAAGGTTCGTTAATCCGAAAACGAAATAAGGTTCGTTTTTCCGAAGGTTCGTTAATCCGAAAACGAAATAAGGTTCGTTAATCCGAAAACAAAATAAGGTTCGTTAATCCGAAAACAAAATAAGGTTCGTTAATCCGAAAACAAAATAAGGTTCGTTAATCCTAAAAATGAAAACCGGGAAAGCAGAGGCAGAGGCAAGGGGAGGGGGGCGGGGGACACTGTTGCCGTTCAATTATTATGAGGTTGGGAAGGCAAGGGCGGCCGAACGAATTTTCGTTGGGGGTAAAGCCAAAAAATGAAACTCATACGTCAAAATGGGCACTTTGGTGATATTTTCACCTTAAGATTATCATCTGCTTGAAGTCATTGTGTGTTTGATAGTGATTAAGTAGAGAAAACTTTTTTTGAAGTGACTTCTTATTATGGCAAAATGTATATTTAGGCTTTATTTTTCGGGAGAGAGTATAATGAGCGAGCGGCTTGGTAAAACAAATTCAAAGGTGAAGTTGTATAACGTTTTTTGTGGTCAATTATTCTTAAAATGGTATTATTGCGAGGTGTTGCGAGCGTGAATCACAAGCTAAAACTTTAGGTTATTTCAATAAAAAATGAAAATTAGTTTTTAAAAATCCGAGCAGATTTCTGCTGTCATTAAAAAGATGTGCATCTAACTAAAGAATTAACTCGAGCGCAAAACGCGAGCTTAAACATACTGACCAGAAAAGGAACCTGTTAAAGAAACCATTTAGTGACCTCTTTATAGGATGCATATTTCACCAATCGAATGAGAGTGCGAAGCGCAAGCTGAAAATTTTAAATATTCCAGCCTGAAAACTTAACTTAACTTGTATACTTTAAAAAGAGTTTTATTTCGAAAAAACATGAAAAAACGGCATATTTATTTTTGAAAAAGGAACTTTCCCATTTTGGAAAATATTAATTCCCCTGTTTTTTATTTCATTTTTGATGCCCCCTGCCTCCCTCCCGGCGGATCCAACTTTCGTCAAATAGAGGGGGGGGGGGGCAATTTTTTTAAGCCATATTTTCCTTGATCGGCAGTTTAAAGTTGATTTTGGTTTGTTTCTTTGAAAGAGTAGTCCTAACAGTCAATAATTAGCTTTATCCTTATAAAATAAAGTAAATATGTAATAACATGATAAACCCTTTTTAAATAATGCGAGCGCAAGCTATATATTTTTTTTAGTATGATGGGCAACGTGTTTGTGATCTTCAAAGCGAGATGCCTATGTAACTAAATTTAGATAACTGCTAGCAAGAAGCGCGAACAGAAGTTTTCAATATATAAGCTCTGACCTGATCTAAAGGGGACATTTTAAGAACTTTTTGCAGTTAGCCATGAAGACGAACACAGCTACTCTTACCTTCAGCATGTGCACCACGAGCTAAACGATGTAAAGCAATAGATCTGTGTTTGTATTCCATATATTCAAGGGTGACCGTGGAAAAATGTATATAAGAATTTGTCTTAATTGCGCGGATCTATTCAGTGCTTTTACAATATAAACTACTATAAATGCACCAGAGCAGCAAGTGTCTTTGTTGGTACATTGAATGTCATCACGATAGTTGTATACAGCGACCTACTGGGAAATAACCACATAAAATGTTTCTTCCCTGATCCTTTTCATCCCCCTCAAGCATGTGTCTAATGTATACAAATATTGATTACTTTCCCTTGGGGATCATTCGTGCATCTATGTACATATCCTTTGGTTCCCGATTTTGTTTTTTAGGACCAGAATTAGCTTGGCTTTGTGATTATTATTGACTGTTCAATCAAGTTCACATATTTTATATTTGTACTCCTTTTTTAAACCTATGAATAAAACATAAATGAGCTGTAAAACGAAACGATTGCTAAATTTCTATTATGATTGATTCATCATGCCTAAGTAATTTTCACAAGTATGTGATGACTGCGGATTGATAGTTTCTTTTTTTTTCTCGTTTATTCTATGTACAGATTTATTGGATTAATAGTGATTTTTAAATACTTAAAGGTCTGCTCTTTTTTCCGACTGATTCACAATATGGAGACTGTTAAAATATTACAATACTATATGAAAAATATTCCATCAAAACGAATGAAATTAGTATTGTGTGACAAACATATTACATACGAATTCCTTTTATAGATTTATTCCCCTTATAGGAATCTGAATTATATTTATCTTATGTATGCATTTACTTTTGCTGAATGTGGTTTTGGAGGGATACCTTCATGACAGTTGTAATATAATCTGAACAAATTTTCTTATTCGATATTGATTTCTGCTTTTTAAACCTTAGTGTAAGTTTGTATAAGATTTGCATTTTTCTTTTTTTACACACTCAATGCAGCTTTAGTTTTCGTACATTGATATCATATCTCTGTATCGGTATACTGTGTTTTTTTTTTTTTTTTTTTAATTCTCTACTCTGCTCCTCTGATGAGAAGTAATAGTAATCTTTGTCATAACTGTTGTAAAATACAATCAAATGGAGTCAATACATTCTGTGTTCCCTGCAGTTCAGAAATATTTCCTTTCAATCACTATCTAGATGATGATGAATTTATATTGTCTGTATTTACTTTTTTTCATTTAGAAAAAAATATTAATGAAGAAAAATATAACTCTTTATCTGTTAACCCTCTAAGTCTAAATGACTTAAATTCATTACAATTCTCACTTGATGATGATGATGATGTAATAAATGATCCTTGTACGTATATGTTTTCTGATGATTTCGTCAAAAAATATAAATCTACTCCTCAAACTTTTTCAATACTGCATGTCAATTCAAGGAGCTTGGTTCGTAACTGTGATGAATTACAACTTCTACTCAATTCACTAGATTATAGGTTTACAATTATTGGAATTTCTGAAACTTGGTTTCGTAGCAATATTCTAGTTCATATGTTTGACATCGATGGATACTCACTTGTCCATATAGATAGACTTAATAAACACGGAGGAGGAGTAGCTTTATATATTAGAGACGATATTGATTATAATTTATGTTCTGATATATCTTTTAGCCGTGATCATTGTGACACTCTCTTTATTGAAATTCAACAACCCCAAAAGAAAGGAATTATTATTGGATGTGTTTACAGAGTACCTAATACTGATATTGCCATGTTTGAAGAAACACTCTCAAGTATTTTTGTCAATATTAATCTACATAATAAAGAAATATATCTGTTAGGTGATTTTAACATCAATTTACTCAATTCTGATATCAATTACAAAACTAGTCATTTTTTAGATACTCTGTTTTCAAATGGTTTATTTCCATCTATTACTAAACCAACACGGGTAACTAGACATTCTGCAACTTTAATTGATAACATTTTTACCAATTGCATTCATATGCATAAAAACTGTGGTATAATATATTCCGATATCTCAGATCATTTCCCGATATTTTGTTTGAAAGATGAATTATCAATTTCTATTAATCCACCTTTTTGTACTAAATCACGCGTTTTTACAAATGAGAAAATTAACTTGTTTAAAGGTAAACTACACTTGATTGACTGGTCAGTCATTTACTGTCAAACAGATGTTAATATATCTTATCATCTTTTCATTCATAAACTTAGTAATTTATATTTTGAATGTTTTCCACTTGTAAAGAGGAAAGTCCGTAAAAAATACGACAAACCTTGGATCACTAACGGTATTAGCAAATCTATTAAGAAAAAACACAAACTTTACTGTCGTTATCTAAAGAAGGCTGATATCTCATATCGTGATAAATATGTTAGGTACAAGAATATTTTAACTGGTATCATTCGTCAACGTAAAAAATTATATTATGAAAACTTATTTAAAAACGTGAAAGGTAACATGAAAAAAACTTGGTCCGTAATAAACAAGCTCCTGGGTAAGAGAAAAAAGTCGATACCTTCTCATATGTACTACAATCAAACCAAAATATTGGGTAAAGCTTCTATTGCTGAAGCATTCAATAATTATTTTGTTGATATTGGTAAGACTACACAAGAAAAGATACCCATTTCCTCTTCTCATTTTCATGACTATTTATTCAATCGTGTACCAGTTTCACTATTCTTTAACCCAACTTCACATACCGAAATACTTAATGTTCTCTCTTGCATGAAATCATCTGCCTCACCAGGTTCAGACTGCATTGCAGCACATGTTATCAAGGCATGTATCCATTCTATTATTAACCCACTTTGCTTTATATTCAATGAATCAATGTCGCAAGGCACCGTTCCTGATAAACTTAAGACAGATGTGATAGTACCAATTTACAAAAAAGGTGATAAGCATGACATCATTAATTATAGACCTATTGCCCTTTTATCTTTCTTTTCAAAAATGCTAGAAAAAATTATTTATACGCGGCTTTTTAAATTTCTCTCGTCCAATGACATATTAATATCACAACAATTTGGATTTAGAAAAGATTTTTCTACAGAACTTGGTGTATTAAATTTAATAAACATTATATCACAAGCAATCGATGATAGCAACTATTGTCTTAGTGTATTTATGGACCTCTCAAAGGCATTCGACACCATCGATCACCACATTTTGATAAGTAAATTAGAAAACTATGGTGTTAGAGGGGTTCCACTACAGTGGTTCACCAGTTATTTGATACGTAGAAGGCAACAAGTGGTGGTCGATGGTGTCAAATAAGTTATATATCTTGTGGAATTCCTCAGGGGTCTGTGTTAGGCCCCCTCCTCTTTCTTTTATATATTAATGATATAATTAATTGCTCCTCAGTTTTACGATTTTCATTATTTGCTGATGATACCACTGTTACACTTACTCACAAAAAAATTAATGATCTTATATCATCAGCAAATGATGAATTGGATAAACTACATAAATGGTTCGTTTGTAATAAACTACTCTTGAATTCTGAGAAGACCAAGTATATAATTTTTCGAGGAAGAGGCAGGACGGTTCCTCTGAATATTCCTAATCTTATTATTGGTGGTAATATAATCTCTAAAGTTGACAGTATCCAATTTTTAGGTGTCTTTTTAAATGAACATCTTTCTTGGAAACCCCATCTCAACTCAGTTTGTACTAAAATATCAAGATCTATAGGGGTTCTCTGCAGACTTAGACTTTTTATGCCTCAGACTATTTTGACTTCTTTATATAACAGTATTATTCTTCCACACTTAAACTACTGCAATATTGTCTGGGGCCACACATTTAAAACCCACTTAGATAAGTTATGCATTCTACAAAAGAAAGCAATCCGAATTATATGTAATGCTGCATTTAATAGTCATTCCAAACCGCTATTTACCCAATTAAACATTTTACCATTGAATGGATTAATATCATTGAATTCTCTTGTTTTCATGTATAAGTTCCACACTAAAATTTTACCTCCTACCTTGAGAGATATTTTTGTTCCAAATTCATCAATTCATGCTTACAATACTCGTCAATGTAATCTCATTCGTCTCCCTCAAGTTCGAACTTCTGTTGTTTCTAATTCATTTAAAATGACTTTCCCTAAATTATGGAACAAACTTCCCAATGACATTAAAAACAGCTCCACTATTACTAGATTTAAAAAGTTGTGCAGGGCAATGTTAACCTCTTAACCTTCTGAAATAATTACCAATGTATTTTTTTTTGCTGCATGAGTGTGTTATTACGATTGTGTTTTTTTTTTTTTTTTTTTTTTATTGATATATGTTATCCGGTGGCCCCTTCTATAAGCTTTGCTTCTCCGGGGTCACCTTACCATCATTGTAATTTCTGATTCATGGTTGTTAATTTGTTTGTATTGTTTTTGTATTTGATGGTTTAACAATAAATTGAATTGAAAAAAAAAATTGAATTGAATTGAAATTGAATTGAATTGAAATTGATGCATGTTTTAACCAATGGCGACGGAACGGTTTTTTTTTTGGGGGGGGGGCAAAGCAAAAAAAGGGGCCAATAGGGGCAATTTGGTGCAAACGGATATTTTCACCATTAGATTATCATCTGTGTGAAGAGGTTGTCTTGTAGTAACTAAATTGAGCACAATTTTTTAAGTGATCACTAAAGTTACATATTTACGTTTCATTTCTGCGAGCGTAGAGAGCAAGCGGTTTGGGGGAAAAAGTCAAATCTGAAGATGTAAAATTCACCTTTTTGGTCAATTACTGTTAAAAGGGCATCCTTGTGAGATGTTGCGAGCGAATCACGTGCTCAAACTTTTGGAAATTTCATGTGGGCCCAGAATGATAATATTGATATAGATATTATTTGCCCAGGGAAGCCACTTCAGTTCTGAAAACTATTCTCCCAGCTATTATTATTTTTTTTTACAAGAACGCTTAGAATGTCCAGTTTTGAGGTTGGAAAATCGGAAAAATTTGGCTCACGTTTCTCGCTCGCATCAAGTATTGTTTATTGAGGAACTCATTCTATTCCTGGTTACAAAAAAGAAGTATGAAATGTCCAGTTTTCAGGTTTGAATATCACAAATTTTAAGCCTGCGGTTCGCGCTCTCATTATTTAGTTCGTGAGACATATATTCTATTCATGAGTCACTAAATGCAGTCCTTAAAAGATTACTTTCTGAAGCCTGTTGCATAAAACTTTTTACCTGAGAAAACTCTGGTAAAAACTGAAAACTAAGGTTAGTCTGATTTCCGCCATTGACTTTAGCACAGGGCAAAAACTCCTGTAAAAACAACCTGAGTTTCTCAGGTAAAAAGTTTCATGCAACGGGCCCCAGGTCAGTATATAAACAAATTACAGCTCGCCGTCGCATTAATTCTTTTAGAAAGATACACATCTTTCTCACGATTACAAAAAAATGCTCCGAATGCTCACTTCGCATCTTGTTACATGAAATGTCTACTAGTTTGAGCTTGCGATTCGCGCTTTCAACATCTCACAAGGATCATTTCTCGTATTATTTTTATTTTTATTACCAGCAGATGCAGTTATTAAAAATGACATCCCCTCCAATACAAATCCTATTATCTAGAAGCTGCTCGCACGCTTCCAACACACTTAATCCCCTGCATCTTTAATTAAACCATTTGCCTAGGCAGCAATTGCTCAGATAAAATCGAAATTAGCCTATGCTTGATCAGGGCGCCTATATTCTTAATGAAATACATGCTTTGGCCCCAACACACGCATGTATCATCGATCGTTATTACTATCATTGCATAATATCGTTTAATCTTGTAATGACAACATCGTTTTTGTTACCAAAATGAATTATTTTCATTTTCGGAAATACGAACCTTATTTCGTTTTCGGATTAACGAACCTTCGGAATTACGAACCTTATTTTGTTTTCGGATTAACGAACCTTCGGAATTACGAACCTTATTTCGTTTTCGGATAAACGAACCTTCGGAATTACGAACCTTATTTCGTTTTCGGATTGACGAACCTTCGGAATTACGAACCTTCGGAATAACGAACCTTCGGAATTACGAACCTTCGGAATTACGAATGTATGCGGTTCTAGGTAACATGTAAGCCTATGATTAATTTTAATTAAAGTCCTGTCCCACTTACAGTTACAGTCACCATGGTCACGACACTCATAACACGACTACAGACAGTGCCCCAACTGATGAAGATGAATGATGATGATGTGGATTGATGATGGTGATGATGATGTTGTCTGATGATGATGATGGTGGTGGTGGTGATGATGATGGTGGTCAGGTGATGATGGTGACGATGGTGAAGATGATGATGATGGTGATGATGATATGACACCGGTGGAGCATTTATTCAAGGTTTGTAGAGTTTTTACATGTACATGTATCTGACAAGTCTTTATTTTATCGACAGTACTATACTGGCAAAAATGCTTCTCAGCCAATCAAAATCAAGTAAAGATGTCAGATCCATTGCTTGTCAAGAGAAAATGTTGAAGAAACACTTTCCTAAAGTAAGGCATAATCTCTCTCTAAAAAAAGTGGAGGAATAAAGTAAGAGAGAGATTAAAAAAATCAGAACGTTTAAAATTCTCTTTCTAAACCATCATAATCAAAACTCTTTAAATTTCTTCTTATTCAGTATGTATGTATGTATTGTACATGCATGCATCAAATTAAGGGAGGGGGGGGGGCACTGACACGTACATGTATTGCGAGGTTAGT